>NC_089757.1:9208769-9221269 GCF_040412425.1 Macrobrachium rosenbergii | reverse complement strand
TTTTTTCAGCTGGGTAAGTAATATCTTTTGTAAACAACAGGATTATAACTTTATTGCATCTTGCAAAAACTGAAATTTAAGTTTGGTTGTACTTAAGACTAATGCATATTTATATAACCATAAACTGCACATTTTAATCTATGTACTGCAAAAATCATAATATTACTTTTTAATTTCATGAAAGAAAACGGTAATTCCTACAACATAGTCACCTTCTCATTCTTTCAACTTCGTTTTCTATTATGAAATATTGATAGAAAATGCAAATAACAGCTACATTTATTTTTAAGGGGAACTGACTCAAGATTTAGAGAGTTTATCTGGTGTACCGCAATGGCATTTCATGGATAGAGGGGTATATAAAGTCTATAAATGAAATAAAAAATGGGTGTTTCAGACAATAAATAAGAGCTTAAAATTTGCAATTCTATATTTTATTCTGAGGGGATTAGTGAAAATTTCATTATAATTTTTTTTACAAGTTTTCATATTACCAGAACTAGCCTAGGCTATCGTACAAAAGTTCGTGTGTTTTAATCCGTACCCTCTTAACCGTCATTCAAAAGACTCAAGTCTAGTACATGATCATTCTTTAAGCATTTATTGCTACGAAAATGATAGAGAGGGCACAAAACTTAAAAAAAAAGTGATAAAAAACATACCTTCCTTAACCTAACCTAACATAACATAACCCGTCATGTCTTACCTTAATTTGGAACGTAGACTGACAACATTAGAAGATGCTTAAAAACTTTAGGTACTACGAAATTCGATGTTTTGCAGAGGGAAGATTCAGGCAAACATTAAAAAGTTCTTCTCGATTGCCGTGCTTTGTGACACTTTGTATGAGTAGGCTAATGGTAACTATTTGGGAAAACCTTCGCTCGTTATAAAGTCCTTTTGATACAGCCATTGTCTCTCACAGAGCAGTTGGAATAAAACAATATGCGTATGACACAAAATGGCTTATGTAGCCTTGTAAGGCTTTTCTTGACGAACTGTTAACTCTTTTTGTTCACGAATAATCATTCTCACCACACCAACAAGTAAAAACATTAACGCCAAAGTCTGGACTGCCACTCGTGCACACACTCCACACAGTAGTATCTTTAACTAGCACTAAAGCGCAGCTCAGTGCTCCTTGCTGTAAAAGATGTCAGTTCTAACTAGAATGCCTTTAATAAATCTTTGAGACATTGACCTTATTGACCGATGCCGTAAAATGATTCTTTGCCATTTCCTTTAACTATGCCTGCAAGAATTGATTTGATTTGATTTTCTTAAACAATTGCAAAATGATGAGTCCAAACCAATTTAGTAAAATCAAATAACATTCAGTCCTCCAATCCTGTACTCGAATTATGTATCTGACGTGAATGCCTAATGAATGTGATGGAGGAATCAATTAATTAATTTCCTTTACACTTTGCGTCAAGATCACAAATAAGCCTCTCATTATTATTGCTCTTTCTTTGCTCTACACCTTCTAGTGCGATCAGGCTTCTATACCAACCGATATGGCCGCTCCTCCCCACCCGAAACCGACTTGCCAGAAGTCAAGATCCGTTCCTCAAGGTTCGTCGGTGGTTCCCGCTATGGCAAGAGGTCTGAAACTGCTCCTGTAGTCCCTGAAATCGCTTCCATTGTTTCTGCAGCCACTGCCGAAGGTGAGATAGATCACAGTTGCCTTCAAGGGAGGGATAATACCAGGTGATTGGAATCAGAAGTAAATTTAAATGTTGGAAAGAAAGGATATTCTATAGAATATATTTATGTCCAAGACTATAGGATGACAACACTGCTCGAAGGAATAGTTATGGGCTTTTGAAGTTCGTGTTTAAGCTTCTGAGCACAGTTGGCACTGAATATAAAAAAATGACTTTTTCGAGTGTTTCACAAAAATGTAAGTTTCTGGATAATTTGCATGCCCCTGAATTGAAAATATCGTTTACAAAAAAGTCCTGTCAGCGTGCAAGAATTAAACAAGCCCAAACAAAACACTAAAACGCTATAACGAACATAATAGACATCATTTCCTTGCCATGTTCTCTTCCATGAACCGGGATTGGCTGGCATTACTGCAAATGTATAATAAATTTATCACTGTATGACTTACTTTATCCATTTATCTCTTTTAGACGATTCAGAAGTCCCTGCTTCTCTCCTCGTTGGTGAATCAACCGTCTGTCTCCTTGTTGATGCTCCCGACATCTACAAATGTTTTAAGTAAGGGATATCTGTCAGAGCTTATTGTTCCTCATATAAGTTGCTCAGAGGATATTCGTTTTTGCGTTCATGCTTGTTAGTTTAAGGATATAACTTATCAGTTGCTAAACACTGAAATTCTGATGAATAATCTATCATCTTCAATATAATAAATCTTGAAGGAAAGGACGCTTAGTTTACCTCTGATTAAGATGAAGAGATATTTCTATCACTAACCAGTGCAAATAATTCCCAAGCAATTCTTTTCATTATGCTCAAGACATCTTTAAGCCATTTAGAACGTTATCTAAGTGTACAGCACTTTATATTCAGGCAGAATAGTAGTCATTAATTTAAACATATACACATATGCACGCACAAACATACGCATATACCCTCTGTCTTCAAATAGCCATGATTAATGCTCAAAATATCTCTAATGATCCCACAGGAAAATCTTCAATGAAGCTACGAATAACTAAAACTCCTCCCCACTCAATGCTGGTCGTGTAGCTGCGTCAAACTACAACTCTGCATGTGCTGAACCAACCCTATGATTCTAAAGAGACAAATTCCTCGTTGAATTTTCTAAATAAGGATTACCAACCAATCTATCCTGTCTTGTCAAATTATCATCTATACTACAAATGCTGAAATTTAACGATGCTTTAGTGTAGGTTCCTAACCCGAATGTCTACTAGGTACCACTTGTCCAGGTCCTGCTTTCGTCTAACCTCATTGGCTTAAGAATCAAAGTTAAATTCATCAAATCATAGGCAGTTTAATTTTAACAGTTAAAATTAACAGAAAAGACCCTTGATTTCTTACAGAGATTAAAACATTTGTGATATTTTCTGGTTAATTGGCCATTCATTCATTTCACCATTTTGGGTTATAAATAATTTTTTGAGAAATTTAGTTGAACCAAGAGTTTCATCTGAAGTTGAAATAGATATTTTCTATTCCTCACCCCCTTCCCTCTACACACGCCCCCCCCCCCCACCGCCTCTCTCTCTCTGCTTCTCTTTCTCTCTCTGTCAGATGTTTGTGCTTGTGTGTGCATAGCTTGCTTGCTTGCTCATGTTGTGGTGTTGATTTTTCCGTCGGTAGTGTTTTGTCTGTTTTTCAGTCTGTCTGTTTCCTTTTCCTTAATACCACTTCCCATAATTTGATCATTGTTTGTCAATGTGTTCCTTATAATTTAAGTTCATCGTAAAATGGTGTTCTTAATTATCTGATTTCTTCCCTTAGTTGCGATAATCCGACATGCCCACACAAATTCATCCATATTGACGCGACAGATTGCATCACTCACCAAAAAATATTGCCATTCATTCATAAATGGAGGTAGACGTCGGTATAAATGATTCACATCTCGGCTTCAAATTTCTTTTAAGAACTCTTTTACAATTTGTCCGCATAGCAACTACTGAATAAAGTAACGTTGCATGAAATTGGCGAATGCTATCCTAAATTGAGTGGCAGTGAAAGTTATGCAATCGAAGACAGGGATAGTGGTTGGTAATTTTTCTTTCAATGGAGTGTTTACAACGACGAGGACCCGACCATTTTTATTTTAACGTTGACCTTATATAACACAAGTTGATAGTTGTCAATGCGTGATTTTTATCATCAATTTTATCAGTGAAGGCTGGGTAACAATACACTTGTATATTTCACATTGTATATCCGGATAGGTGGTTGAGGCACACACAGCATGTATGAACTCCAATAATAATAATAATAATAAAAAAATGAAATATTTGTATCATTATTCCAAACTTGGTTGTAAGATTTGTTTAAATTTGCTTCTGCAAATTTTACTTTGATGGATTTAAAAGCAGGATGTACAAGGATCCTCAAAACATTAAAAAAAAATGTACACCTGGAAGCATGAATTGTTAACATGATATGAAAACATGACCTTATGATGCATTATGGCTTCATAAGATGACTCCCCCGTATGGGGTAGTGCCGTAAGTGCACCTCATGCGGTGCACTGTAGGCATTACTCAAGGTTCTTTGCAGCATGCCTTCGGCCCCTAGCTGCAACCCCTTTCGTTCCCTTTATTGTACTTCCTTTCATATTCTCTTTCTTCCATCTTACTTTCCAACCTCTCCTAACAATTGATTCATAGTGCAGCTGCGAGGTTGTCCTCCTGTTACACCTTTCCAACCATTTACTGTCAATTTCCGTTTCAGGGCTGAAAAACCTCATAGGTCCCAGTGCTTAGCCTTTGCCCTAAATTCTATATTCATTTCTATAAGATGGTTCATATATGAATTAATCAAACCAAATTTACACCATGGTCCTAAAATAAGAATTTGCAAATCGTCACATCACCACCACGCAACGGGAACATACATAATCTTAAACCTTTCACCATGTCTCATAACTGAGGTAACTTGAGAAGAAATTTATGATAAGGAAACTCCTCTGTGGTGGAGGTAACCCGTTCCACGACCTCCTCTTAGGGTATCAGGCTGATTGTACCATTGGTAAAATACTTGTTTCGTTATTAGTTTTCCACTGTTATTTGTAAATTTTTCTAATACTGAATTACATGCGTTAATGCTAGGTCTTCTCTGGTCCTTTGTGGCTCTCTGGGTATATCAGAGGAATTGATTTTTTTTATTTACTATGCCATGACATAACTTTTCCTTTCAAGCATCTGACCCTAGGACAAGTGTAATAACATCTTGGAATAAACAGTAGTTCAGCTAAACGAAACTATCTTTCATATTTCCTCTGTCTATGAATTCTATGCACACGTAGTAAAAGGATACTTTTGATGTTGCATTTCATAAATACTTGTGTACAGGTTAAAAATATAGATGCTATCGTATTTTCCGAGAAGAACTCATCCCTCTAAGCAAGTGGATGACTAGTATGTACACGAACATTCCAGAACAAAAGATATGTCGTGAGTGAACACCTGCGTGACAAGGTTCTTGCCTATTTCCCCAAGAGGCGAAGGTTATCATAAGAAGGATCTCCGCTAAACGCCTGTTCGGTCGATATGGCGGTGGCAGACGCCAGAATTACACTGGAATATAGACTTAAAGTGGAGCAAGTAAAGGACACGACACACTTCCGCTTGAAGTTATACAACAATAAATTTCAATTGTTGTTAACTAAGTATTCTACCGTATTTGGAAAATCAAATACGTGAAATTTTTCCCTTCGTCATCATATTCCTTTATCATATCTATTGTCTGGGTCCTTGTATAACGATAGACTTATTTACTCTTAGGCCGTATGGCCTTACTTTTCCTTCAGTTTCGTTTCTGCAGAGAATTAGAAAAAAAACGACACAGAGTAAAACAACGGTGTCTATTCGACGAATACAGCTATACGTATCCCCAAGTGCCATGGAATTTGTGTATAAACTCTATTTCAGATATACCGTAGATTAACTCATTAATTGCTTCGTATTGCATGCGTGAGAGATCAGTCTGTGTTTACATACAGATTTAGTATTTGAATAATGAAATATCTATGAGCTCATTCCTTACCAAAGGATGCTAAAGAAAAGGGCACTTCTTAGATATGAGCATATTTATTCAAAAGTTGTCAGGAGAGCCTCGTCTAATGGAGTTCAATCAAAGCTTTATTTGACGTCTCAATATCAAAAACAATGACGATGAACGATGATCATGGCGGCAATGAAAACGATGATTAATATAGATGAGGGTGATGGCAGAAACACATCTTATTCATACACACGTAAAAGAAACATTTTGCTGATATGAAAGATATTGGTAAAACATTGGTAACACATGAGAGACATAATCAGTTCGTACATTGAGAGAGCAGTTATGTTAATCATTATTTTTGTTATTACAAAGTAGTTCAGAGGACAAACGAGTCTCACATTCTCCAGGATCTGTTGGGGATTACCTGAAGGGTTTGTTTTTTAGCTGGAGGTTCAAACTGGAGTGATGGAAGTTCGAGGAGTAGTTGGAGAGCTAGGTGAGAAGAGACGAAAGGAAGGGGATGGAAAGTAAAAGGCGGAAAGAAAAAGGTACAAAGCAACACAGCACAGGATCCTAATAAGGGACACTACACAGAACTGTTGGGTACTGTCTGCAGTACACCTCACAAGATTTACACCATGCGTTAACCCCTAGAGACCAAGGTAATTGGAATAACCGGCCTATAATTGCTGTGAAAAAAACCTTACATACTAGAGAATAAAATAATGACTAACATCATTCTTTCATCAAATGCTGTTACAATGACAGGTGTGAGTAATACTTTAAATATATATAAAAGCCGTAAATAAGGAAAAACAGAACATTGTTCAGTAACAAGTTGCATATAATGAGGTATATCCAATTAACACAATAGTCACGACACACGATATTCAGATGGACATTAGAGCAGTGCTTTTTTTATTATGGTTGGTAAATTGCGATGATAAATTCCTGCAACTGTCACTTGACATTAGTATAAAAGTTTATATGTATATATATACATATATATACACATATATGTATATATAAATATATGTATATATATATATATATATATATATATATATATATATATATATATATATATAAATACATATAAATATATATATATATATATATATATATATATATATATATATATATATATATATATATATATATATATATATATATATATATATATATATATATATATAATTATCTATATACGTGTGTGTGTATGTGTATTTTGATGTGAATGTATATCTGTGTCTGTGTGCACACGAGCGCGTCTATCTGCCTGGATGCAAACCTTATTTATGGACTTTTAAATGATTGTGCTTATGTATATATATATCACAGTACTCATTGCAGAATGATTTTAAGAGAGATATATTGGTAAAAATTCTTTGAAATCAATTCTCGTTTATGTAAACAACAAGGAGTTCTTGGTAGAATGAAAAGCGACAACGTCATAGAAACATGTGATAAATAACTCCACTCCTCGCAAATTCACTAAAGCGTAGTAATACTGATCATAGAAATGACTATGTTTACAAAAAAGAAAAAAAAAAACGGCATGCACTATACAAAACCGTATTCGTTATATACAAAAATGACATCATCGTTACAGCTCGTCAATTTTTCTTCTCCCTTTCTTCCCTTATCTCCCTAACTCCCTACTCCCTCCCCCCTCCCCTCCCTCCCTTATCCCTCCTCCCCGCTGTGCGTATCGTATCAGGGTTTCGTGTCGGCGAGTCAACACGAAAGAAATGATAAGGGCTTGTCTTATACATAGAAAGAGTCTACTGACGTCCCTTACGGTACAATGATCATATGTGGACACTTCGAACTTCGTCACGCTCAGTATTTTAAAAGTTCATTCTTGTAGTTTATTAACTTCTTTCATCGTTAGCTCCGTACAGTCTTCTTTTTCAGTTTTGTCACCGCCAAATGAGTCGCATTAAGGGAAACTTCAAAGTGCTGTCATGCACCAGTTCCTGTCAGCTTTCAAGCTGGTGCCTAAGATTGCTTCTCCCGAATGACTTCTTTTCCAAAGTGTTTTCTCTTGACACTTCACCTGTTGGAAGTAACCCAAAGTAGCTATTTTGGTTACTTGTACGAATATTAGTAATCGAAGATGGACGAAGGAAACCTTTACAATACTTTACGAAAGATTACAGTTTTTTTTTTCTCAGAAAATTGACTGTCAATTGATTATGAAAATTTTATTCACATAACCATAAATTCATAGACCCAATTTGATTGGTTTTGCAAGATTTTATCTTCTTACATTCTTTTGAATTGCATGAACTCGAAAATAAATTAAGTAATATGACAAGAGAAAACTAATCAGCAGTGAACGTAATGTATCAAACCTTTTCAGTCAATAATCAGAGTCGATGATATTTTTTTGTCATGGCTACAGCTTATAATACAAATTAATTAAAACATTAATAACAGCTATATATGATGAGGTAAAGAAGAATAAAAAATATCAATAAGCATAATCCTACAGTCGTAAGCATTGGTTAAGAGTTTAACATTTAGGAAAAGAGATTACAATCTTATGAGCATATATCAATGGTTACAACCGTAGGAATTATGGAACAATATAGAAAAAATGCATATTAAAACCAACCATCACAGGTTCCTTACGTGGTAACGTAAGACAAAATTTTTACCTACAAGGAGACGCAAAGCTGTAAGAAACTAACAGCGATTTAAATCATAAAAAGTTTTCCAGATATGCTAAACTGCACTGTTCATAATATAAGAACTGAACAAATAGAATTAATCTTGAAGGTTAAACATTTTAAAATTCACACTAAGTAGTATCACTGATGTACAAAGCCTTCATAAATAGTAATTATTTTGAACTACACTCACCTGACGGTTTATGACTCGGCTTTCCGCATTGTTATGAATAGAGAGAGAGAGAAAAAACACTCAATTTCATCACAACACGCATATTTGGAAATGTCTACATATCAAGTAGCCATTTTCACACCTCTTACACACTTATGTAAGTTCAGAGCACCTGATTTTGAAGCAGTAAGAGAATATATGTTTTACTAAACATCTTCGCTTTGTATGTACGTATACGTACGTATAATTGTATGTATAAAAGTATGTATGTATAATGGTCATGAAAATATAAATCTTCACTCATGACTGTCAGCACACCATGCCAAGGAAAATCGATTTTACTGAATATTTTACTGTGGAATGTCATACCAGACAATAACGCTAATATCAGAAACGCAGTTTTAGTTATTCAAAACTGAAAAAAGCACCATAACGTGGGAATTAAACTCCTAGTATTTTGGACACGATTTTAGGACTCAGCCCATGCAGGTTGGACATGGTATAACAATTCAACAAAAACTCAACTATATTATATCAACTTCCCATATAAGAAAACGTTCTGCTTTTGCTCGTGAATTTATATGATTTGATACACTAGTAACTAACGATTCTTCTCAAAGTCCCATTAAAATAAATCTAAGCAAAGTATATATATATATATATATATATATATATATATATATATATATATATATATATATATATATGCAATTAGCTAATGAAGTAACTTGAGTTAGTTATGTCTGTTGTAACGTTGGTCGTCATTTCATCCCAGTCAGGGTTGAATACTTTCTCTCCATTGCTTTCTACAGGAGGCCGATTTGTGTTATCAGCTGTCACCTTCGATTCTCCATTACCATTATTTCTTATTCCATCTGTGTCCTTCACTCCACTTTGTGTTTCAGGTTCGTCTGTACTTGTTAAAGTTTCAGACTGCTCTGAACTAAGCGTTTCAGTTCTGTCCATCATTCCCTGTGTTTCAAAATTACCTGATCTCTTAATATCCTTTGATTCGTTGCGATCGCTTGTAGTTTCATTGCTATCTGAACTTTTTGTTCCTTCTGAACTTATGAGAACTTCTGATTTGTTCATGTCACTGTGAGCTTCTGACTCATCTAGACTAAGCAATGTGTCATTCACCCATGTAATATTGATAATTCCTGATTTGTCAAAATCACTTTCCACCTCTTTTTCTTTTTTACTTCTGGGAATTTCTGATTTGTACGTGACATTGTGGCTGCCATTTGACTTTAAAGTCTCTGTACTGCTTGGACTGTTTATTCTTTTTGAACTATTGATATTGATAGGATCTTCATTTTTCTTTGTCATACTTTTTGCAGCAACTGTATCGTTACGATTTTCTAATTTCTCTGATATGTTGTGAGTTTTTGCCTCAACCATAAGGCTGTAATTTTTTGTTTTACCAATATCAGTCGGTGCTTTTGTTCCCTCTAAGATGATGTGATCTCTCTTTTTGTAATTACTAACTAGAAACCTTAGTTCACCTGTACTATTGAGGAGATGAAGGGGTCCTGTTTCACTGTTAGTACCATTATATTTCGCCTTTTCTCCGCTTTCATACAATTTTGATTCGTTTCCATGGCTACTCTCTACTGTGATATTGGCGCTCATATCCAACAATAGCTGACTTTTTGTGGTGTTGAATGCAATTGCTATATCCCGGTATCCATCCGTTTTCATGATATCTGGCTTCAGCGTAAGTATGTTAGCTTTCCCGTGACTATTTTTCATCAGTTTTCCTACACTGGTATCACCAAGTCCATCGTCTCTACTATTTTTAACAACATCAACTTTAGATTCTTTGTGAAACATGCTGTTCGATATTTCAGTTACTGATTCAGTGAATGGCAGGCTTAAATCAGTTTGAGGTGTTACCTCTTCCTTGTCTATCATTATTGTTCCCTTGATAAACACGTGCTCTATAGTGCTATTGAGTCTAGTTTCAGTCTTTAGTTGATTGGTCGTATTTTGTACTGAAGGACTTTTCTTGGGACTGTGAAAATGTGGTGGGCTAACACTGACATAAGTGGCTGTTGTGTTTAGTATGATGTCTTGCATCACTGTCACAGAATGCATTAATGACTGATTGGTTGTGTTATTATCTGAGAACATTTCATGAAATCTACCAAGCCTTTCCTTTGCAGTTGCATTGTCTAGGCTTTGTTTACTGGTAACAATATCGTGGAATGCTGAATTTTCCTCTTTGTATTTCTGTTTATTTGGCACCCCAGTACCACCTTTCAATGGCTGACTAGTTGTTTTATTGTATAAAGATGATGTGTGTAAAATAGAGGATGATCTTACTGTTGTGATGTTTATGGGTGGGGTTTGTGCTGTGTAACTGTGTGTCCTGGTTTTTCCTGGAGTATTCACTCTCTGACTTAGTAGTGTGTGGATAACATTTGTTCTGGCAGTAGACTCTGTGATTACCCCATGTAAATATAAATCACTTGAATTTTTACTATATTTAACAATATTGTCTGTATTGTTTACTGAACTTAACACAGAAAGGTTCCTACTGGAAGGATAAACTATGGAACTTGTTTCTTGGTTCACAAAAGGTAGTTGACTTGTACTGCTATTATAAGGTACTGTGTTAAACATTTTTCCACTGGTTTTTAATACACTTTTGTTACTACTAGATGGTTGACTAGGGCTTTTCTGACTTATCTCGTAACCTTTCCTAAACACTACTCTTTGTACATTTGGATTACCCACATGAGATGTCCTTAAGCTTTTTCTATTATTTTTAATAGATGATGTCAGAGCACCAGTACTGTTAGATACTGTTAAAGATGCATTTGTCTTTTCGAAACTAATCGGGGAAATTTCCAGATCTATTGATACGTCTTTCCACACCAAAGCTCCTGCAGGTAATGCAGGTCCTGTTATTAAAGCATTGTCAGGCACCACTGTTGGTGCTTCCGTGGTGTAGTCAACATGCAGTTTTGGTGATAAAGTTTTCGGGGCTATTAATATCAAAACTGTGAGAACAATTGTCACTACAAATGTACAAACAAGTGAAGTGCCAAGAACCCAAGTTCCTAGCTTGGAAACACCATTTTGGTGAATCTGGGAGTAAATTGCCAACGACGAGGCGGTAAGAAAAGGTTTAGCCACTTTCATCTGAGCTTTTCGCAGCTGAACAGGATCCATTGGTTTGTGTTCCTCTTCTTCCTCACCTTCTTCCTCGATGGTTAGGGTAGTGTCTTCCCTCGCAGATCCTGATGTTAGATCTGTGGCGTCCGTGAACGAACTGTCCCTGGAAGGGCCTTGTCCTTTATAGTATCCAGCCTTGCTTGTGCTTGCACCAGAGTTGTATCTCGCGTGCTCTGATGTTGATGGCCGGTTATAATTGTTATAAGAAACTTTAGGCCCGGAAATGAATCTGGACACTACAGCTACATTGCCAATGCTCCCTGTCCCTCTTTTGATGGCAGACTGCTCTCTGATCACCCTTACACCTGTGGAATCAACAGCCTCATCAGCTTTGCCAGTGATAGAGGCTGAATTTTCTGGGTCCTGTTTTGTTTTAGTTTCACCATCCTCTGGATAACTATCGTCTTCTTCATCATCATCTTTATCACTGCCATCAGAATTATCGGACTCTGATGTAGAATCACTATCACCATCAGCACCTTCATTTTCACCCTCATCATCACCCTTACCTCCATCATCACCCTCATCTCCACCATTACCCTCACCTTCAGCATCCCCTCCACCATTGCCATCACCTTCATCATCACCATCAACTTCCTCAATGGTGATATCCTCTTTGGGTTTTGCACAACCTTCATCATCACTACTTTCACCAGGGTTGCAGCTTCCAAATACTCTCATGCCATTCGCCACTGCCTTCATGACATTCGGCTTTTGTTGCTCCCCCTCATAGTATCCAGGGGCAAGACCAACACGACCTTCAGCATCGATTTTGGCTTCAGTAAATTCTA
>NC_089757.1:9178769-9203769 GCF_040412425.1 Macrobrachium rosenbergii | reverse complement strand
TGAAAAGTATAAGCAATCACTGAAATATGCAAATGAATTACGACAGGTGAATTGAATAGCGACCAACGTATTGATTAGCTTCCTAATTCTAACAATAAATACAATTATTCATCAAGACAATCATACTTAGAAAAAAATGATCTAAATTATTTAATTAGAGCATTAAATCCAACTGTTCTACCTTCTTGTGAAGCATTCTGGAAGGAAAAGATAATGTTTGAGTTACGATGATAAATGGAAAAGTTGACAGAGAGCACACACATTATATATATATATGTATATATATATATATATATATATATATATATATATATATATATATATATATATATATATATATATATATATATATATATATATATATATATATATATATATACGCACATACATACAAATATATACATGTGTGTGCTTTTGTTTATGTATATTTATCTGTAAGTAATCCTGACTAGCAAAGAGATCAAAAGTAAAAGGCAAGAAAAAAATAAAACATCAAGTAAATAAAGCATAAAGAGAGGAGTAAACAATGAATGAGCTGGAGAATTTATTATCTTGAAAGGTCAAGAATTTCCATGACCCTCATTCGGCAAAGGATACCATTACGAGCGTTAAATTTTGATTGAAGGTGATGCCGCTGTTAGACTACGTCCCGTAAGAAAATCAGGTTTATGTGGGGGATTCCATATTCTGAAACCTTGTTCTTCTTCCTCCCACTCTCAACCCTCATCCTCCTCCTCCTCCTCCTCCTCCTCCTCCTCCTCCTCCTCTTCCTCCCCTTTTCTTATACGTCTTCAGACGTATAAGATTAAACGTCGATACGCGATGCTTCCATTCCATAAGGTAACCACTAAATTAAGGAATTCGTGTATGTTGATGTTTGTACCCGAGATCAGTGACTACCAGAACCATTCTCCTACTTATTACACATAACCGAAATCACTTTGCAGCTGAAAATTATGACAATCCAGTTTTATGTTCCTGATAAGGCAATGGTTATTTCAATTCATTAATTAACTGCTCATTTGGGCAAGCCACACATTCCAACTGCATGGTTTTAGTTCCTCTTGCCACAACTTCCCTAACCACACATCTGCCGACTGAAATTTGAAGACAATCTCATAATTTCGTAAAGTAACTACTCGTGTATGCGCCTAAAGTGTGTTTATAACGAGTATTTATCATAGGCATCTCCATAAGGTCATCCCTCATGTAAAAAGACTGATATCTGATGAAATGAGTGGAGTCAGATTTCTGTCCATCTCGTTTATACCCTATAACCTTGAGCAAGGCTACCCAATAGGGCGGGGACCTTTTTTCTTCTGTATTGTATCAAGAAATTCCGATAACAGACGACCGAAACTGACGTCATCCCCACCCCCTGCGTCGACTGGAATAAATCATTCACGGCAAAGAGTCCTTCGATATCGCCTCCGCCATTGTGGTGGCGTTCGATACGCGTGGGACGCCGTAACGAAAATTATCCGGATCCAATGTCAACGCTGTTGACGGGCGGGAAACGGAATCAATAGCATCCCGTAAGAATGCACGAATTGATCATGAATACTGAAGAACAAGATCGATTTTTGAGTGGGCAGCGGGGTGTCACTCTGGTGTATAACGCTTGAAAACTTACATGAGCTCTGCAAAGGAACATAGATATAGGCATGTAACTAGACTGACGTCCAGGCTCACGGCATGTAGCGGAAGTGTCGACATGTTGCAGAGCGCCTACATCGTTGGGATCGTACTGCGACAAACGGAGCCAACCCTGTTTATTGTTTTTTGCTTGACTGTGGTGATGGAATGCTTGAACGTTGTAAACAGCTGTGATTACAAGGAAAAGAGTAGCTTGCATTACAGCCCTTGCATTAATCCACTTCCGAATGTGCCAGTTGTCACATGAAACTCATTAGGAACTAGCAGTGTTGATATAAGTAAACATGACTCAGTTCAGTTTGCTTATCTATAACTCTCTCTCTCTCTCTCTCTCTCTCTCTCTCTCTCTCTCTCTCTCTGATTATATATGGTGAGTCCGTTCTACAGGTACGGAAGTAACGATGCCATAATTGGAAATCAATCAGTAATGCGGGTTAATCAACCTACAAGCCAACCCCCACCCCCCCACCTCTCTCTCTCTCTCTCTCTCTCTCTCTCTCTCTCTCTCTCTGATTACGTAGGATTTATGTAATTTCTGAAAGAGAGATGATTTCAAAATTATGAAAGTGCAGCTCAGTTAGATAAAAAAATATACATACATACATACATACACACACACACACATACACACATATATATATATATATATATATATATATATATATATATATATATATATATATATATATATATATATATATACAGTGCATATATAAACAATAACAGGAAAATGAAGGAAATGCAAGTGGTTCATTCGGTCATGAATAAGATTAACAAGTAAACGCTATGATTTCACTTTCTTTGAAAATATAACACTTTTGGGTGTATTTATGAGGTGTCTGGGATACAGACAATTCAATGAGAAGTTAAACATTTGAAAACATAACAAAATTTCCGAATACCAACAACGTACAGATGAAAACTCGAAAACAAAGAAAATGAAAACACAAGAGAATAATAACGTTGTCTGAAGGAAATGCGCAGTCTCACCCCAAATCAGAGTAGAGCGCAAAAAGTGTGCAAAAAGTGCGCGCGGAACTATACAGGTAAAAACTAAAGCATACAACTTGAAAATTGATAAAGCAAATGCACCAACTGTAAAAACCCATGAATATCTTAAAAACTGCATATTTGTGCACCATGTATTACATTTCCTGGAGAGTTTCTTCAACATTCGCAGTAGAACTCCTCAGCCGACATATTGTCTAGTAGGTGTATTTATTAATTAATTGACTTGTACAAATAGGATTCTCGTATTAGTGAATCCTGACATACACAGACAAAAACAAATATACACCACATACACACACACACACACATATATATACACTAAATATATATATATATATATATATATATATATATATATATATATATATATATATATATATATATATGTGTGTGTGTGTGTGTGTGTGTATGTATAGACAATATCTAAATGTTTTCAAATGTAAGTAAATCGAGTGTT
This sequence comes from Macrobrachium rosenbergii, assembly GCF_040412425.1. NCBI lineage: Eukaryota > Metazoa > Arthropoda > Malacostraca > Decapoda > Palaemonidae > Macrobrachium > Macrobrachium rosenbergii. Next base: position 9,200,645 of record NC_089757.1, on the reverse strand, counting down.
ACACAAGAGAGATCCAGACAGATGATGTTTTATGAATGGAAAATTCGGTCCGTTCCTGAGAGCCCTTGAGACAGTCGTGTGACATTTTCAATCAATAAGTTCGATTGCTCGTGCGAAGTAATACTCAAAAAATTTTATGTGTAAATCATCTAAAAATTTTATTTCTATCATCTCCCTGAAAATTTTAAGAACTAGAAATTACTGAAGAAAATAAAACATGCATTGTCGAAGCGAAAATTCTCAGAGCTAAGTTGAGCATTAAAGGCGCCATACTGCATCAGAAAATGATTCCAAGAAACAATAAATTGGAGGATTATAGGAACGTTTTCTCGTAGTGGTATAGTTATGATTTGCTTTGGACTGTTTGAATAGAGAAGCAAATTCCTTGTTTTTCCTTCTCATAATCATTGCTGCTCTTTTCATTAACATAGTCTTTGTTTTTCCTCTTCCTCCTCCTCCTCCTCCTCCTCCTCCCCCTACTACCACTACTACTACTACTACTACCACCAGTAAAGAAGAAGAAGGAGGAGGAGGAGGGGGAGGAGGAGGAGGAGGAGGAGGAGGAGTAGGAGGAGGAGGAGTAGGAGGAGGAGATAAATAATTAATAACGATAACAATTAAAATAGCAAGCCTTCTTTGTCGCACGAATTCAAGAAAGTCATTCAAAATAAGATAACGATTAGGAAAATGAAATATTAAGCAGCAAATCAAGCCAGCAACTGATTCCCGTAAATTATTCTTCGGCATCTGAATTTTAAAGATAGCGTGATTTGATTCCGTCTGCGTGTTATTCTGATCAATAGCCAACGCGTCTCATGTAATGAAGTGGTGCCGGATATACCCAGTTAATCAATCAATCTGTTAACTAAATTCAGTGGCTTTTGATAATGCATCAGGACGTGTAAAGTTGCTGTCTCTTCTAATCCGGTAGCAAGTAGTTTTCTTGCGTCAGTTCTTTCCTGATTTTATTTTTTGAGATTCTTTGTTCAAATTGCTTGTTCGATTTCTTTTTTTTTTTTTAATGTTTGCGTCATGCAGTTCAAAAGAAAATGAAAAAGAAAGAAAATTTATATTATCATCATAGTAGTGTGACTGACATTGTTGTTGTTGTACTACTACTACTACTACTACTACTACTACTACTACTACTACTACTACTACTACTTTTGATAATAATAATAATAATAATAATAATAATAATAATAATAATAATAATAATAATAATAATAATAAGAAAATGAAAAAGAAAGAAAATTGATATTATCGTCATAGTAGTGTGACTGACATCGTTATTGTTATACTACTACTACAACTACTACTACTACTACTACTACTACTTATAATAATAATAATAATAATAATAATAATAATAATAATAATAATAATAATAATAATAATATGTTCTGTCATAAAGAATGGCAGCACGAGTGAAAGTGATTCTATATAGGGTCTTTTCAATTCTTATTATTTTCTTTTCTTCATGGCTGATAGCTGCTAAGAGCTGGCCGGTGTGCATAATCTGGATGAGAGGAAAGTGACTATATTCAGAACTATTGCCTTTCCTCCTAGCCAGATTATGTACATCGTCCAGCTCTTAGCAGATATCAACCTTGAAGGAAACAGAATAGGAAGAATTGAAAAGACCTTGTGTACAATCAATTCCACTGACGATACCATTCTTGTTAACAGGACATGCATATAAGAGGGTCTACTCCCTTCAGACAATAATAATAATAATAATAATAATAATAATAATAATAATAATAATAATAATAATAATAATAATAATAATACACAATTATATATGGTAAATATATTACTATGTAAAATAAACAGAGAGTTTCGAACACTTGAACGGTGTTCCTCATCGGTGCTAAGGTTAAAATGTAAAATGAGAGGATAGTTTTTCTTAGCACTGATGAGGAACACCGTTCAAGTGTTCGAAAGTCTTTGTTTATTGTGCAAAGTAATATATTTACTACACAATTGTGGATTTCTACTACACAACAACTTCTTCGTTTAACGTGCTTTTTTCCCCATTTTTCATACGGGGTAAGCACGATGCCTTCCTTTGAAGGACTTTGATTTGACAACAACAACAACAACAATAATAATAATAATAATAATAATAATAATAATAATAATAATAATAATAATAATAATAATAATAATAATAATAATAATAATAATAATAATAATGTCTCAACCTGTACCCCTTTTCATTTCATTCATTCCTTCTTCTCTTCCAATATGTCGTCTACATGTTGATGAGTTGAATATAATAACAAAAATATATAAAAAAACTGAATAATTTCAGTGTCGTTCAAACAGTAATTGTTTTGAATAGAGCTGCTCTCAGATAGTGATTCATACCAAACAGCAATAGTTGTTAATATTATTATTGCAATGTACAATAATGTGATGAAGGTTATGATGAGAGGATTGAAAGGATTAATGTTATTGCTTTTATTCTGCTACTGCTAAGACTACTAGTAATTATTCTTACTTATTATTGCAACTGTATTGTTATTGTTAAGCTATTGTTGTTACTAACGCTACTACTAGTGATGAAGGCTTTTTTTTTATTAAAATGGATCAAATACAATCTTTAAACTAATGAAATGAAAAGAGAAAGAGTAAAATGGAACACAAATACATGAAAGATGGATAAGATAGTAAGAGAGAATTTCAAAATTCTGTTAATATTACTATTCACAAAAAACGCAGAACTGAACAAAATAATAATAATAATAATAATAATAATAATAATAATAATAATAATAATAATAATAATAGTAGTAGTAGTAGTAGTAGTAGTAGTAGTAGTAGTAGAACTTTGTGAATAATGATAACAACAATAATAGGAATATTGGAAAATAATGACGACCCTCTCGCAAATATCAAGACCAGCATATGTTCATAATTTTCTTACACTTGTATTGCTGTGATATAACATTTGAAGGCATCACGCAAAGAATCTTATGTTACGTATATCTTCCTAATTATTCATTTGTCACTCAGTTAACCTAGCGGTGTGGAAGTGGATATTAATTTTGCTGAGGGTGATAAATCTTTCGCACGTCGAGAAATTTACGAATGACCTGATAAAGTTGTATATAGTATATCAAATGTTTTAAGACTATTTCGTATAATACAGCTGACCGTCATTTATTGGTGCAGTTGGCAGTCATTTATTAATGCAGTTGACAGTCATTTATTAATGCAGTTGACAGTCATTTATTAATGCAGTTGACAGTCATTTATTGGTGCAGTTGGCAGTCATTTATTAATGCAGTTGACAGTCATTTATCAATGTAGTTGACAGTCATTTATCAATGTAGTTGACAGTCATTTATCAATGCAGTTGACAGTCATTTATCAATGCAGTTGACAGTCATTTATTGGTGCAGTTGATAGTCATTTATTGGTGCAGTTGACAGTCATTTATCAATGCAGTTGACAGTCATTTATCAATGCAGTTGACAGTCATTTATCAATGCAGTTGACAGTCATTTATCAATGCAGTTGACAGTCATTTATCAATGCAGTTGACAGTCATTTATTGGTGCAGTTGACATTCATTTATCAATGCAGTTGACAGTCATTTATTGGTGCAGTTGACAGTCATTTAGCCACATCTGATGCTGCTACTGCCTCTCCTTCTTCCGTTCAGGTAACACGGTTTCACTCTACAACCTAAGTTGCAGGCGCGCAAGCTCTTTTGGATGATCGTCGGAGTGACCCAGTGGATGAGCTGCCACTTCAATGTTCGAGGAGGTCAGCTGGTTTGTCTACGGAGAACGATCCCATTATCCTAACTACACTATTGCTTTCTTCAAGTTACGACCGGTTTTCTTCTGTCAACAACACCTTGTAAACTTTTATGCATTTGTTTTCATTTATTTTTCTCGGAACTTTTTAGTGTTTTAGTCAGGACTGAGAAGGAGAATCGAGTCAGTTTTCGATAGTTCTCGTTTTGAATGTATTTTTAACATATATTTACACCCACACCATTGTGGATGTCTTCAATAATTATGCTGGTTGTAAATGCATAAAATATATTTAAAATAACCCACAAATATAATACATAAAATCACATTGAAATACCCTCTCCATGGGGCCACATGCGTACCCACACCAGTCGTCCAACAACTAAGTACGTACTTCACCAAGAGGGTTAGATCTAACATACTTGTAGTTAACTGCTTAGGTCAATAGGGGTACGCTGGATTATTTAGTTACGAGCCCATCCTTCCCTCCTCATCCGGTTCGAGATTCGAACGCGCATCGTCCAGTTATGAGCTGGACATGCCATCACTAAGCTATGAAGCCATTGAGAGAGAGAGAGAGAGAGAGAGAGAGAGAGAGAGAGAGAGAGAGAGAGAGAGAGAGAGAGAGAGAGAGTATAAAATTTCGGCCATAGGGCACAGCAATGGGACGTGAAGGTAATATGGTAATATATATATATATATATATATATATATATATATATATATATATATATATATATATATATATATATATATATATATATATATATATATATATATATATATATATATATATATATATATATATATATATACACACATATATATATATATATATATATATATATATATATATATATATATATATATATATATATATATATATATATATATATATATATATATAGAGAGAGAGAGAGAGAGAGAGAGAGAGAGAGAGTTCAGTACTGAAATATGTTGAAATATGTTGACGCAAGAGGATAAAGTGGCCCATATAATCAGATGAATAATGGTCTCTCGTTAGGACGCTCCACCATTTCCGTAACGGCTTCACGTTTTCAGTAACATTTATTCATTCCACTAATGTTTCGTACCATGTGTTCATTCATTTATTCATGATAGTAACTTTCAGCTATACCACTGGCATTTTAGTAACTTTCCAAAAACATTCACTGTAATGGGATTTCAATAATATCTATTTCATAATTAAAATATAATATTAAATATTTCTAGTGATGTTGGAAATACTTTTTAGCAACATACTCGTATACTCACTATAAGGCCATTTCGATAACATTTAAACATTTTCCTTTGGTTTTTCGCTAGTCTCGGAAATTCAAATGATTACATTTTGATTCGTGCAAAAGAATCGCTGGAAAACCGAACATGCGAAGCCTTGCATATAATGGTGCAAGAGTAAATGAAAGGTAATTTTTCAAGGAATATTCAGTTCTCTTTCAATGTCTTCAGTCATCCTATTCTCGCACTATGTAGGCATTGGCATTTCTACATTTTCCGTCGTCGTAACAACAGGATTAAATAGTTGCGTTGCATCACTTTTGTTTCTGATCGCTGAACTGCAAGAAGGAATCACTACTTGTTTGTTGTCACGGTAATGGTTTGCAAGTGCAGTAAACTCATTACTCCCCCTCCCCCCGACATCCAAAACCCCTACCCCAACCACCCCATTCTCTCACAGTCATCCTCCCTACACAGACTTTTTCCAAGAGCTCCCCAAACCCCCAGCCCCTTCTTCAACCCCGCTTTCTCTTTCACTTCGTCGAACTTGGGGTAAGATCTGATATTAATACGCATTCCAGTGGTCGCTATATTATATATATATATATATATATATATATATATATATATATATATATATATATATATATATATATATATATATATATATATATATATATATATATATATATATTATATATATATATATATATATATATATATATATATATATATATATATATATATATATGTTTGTATATATATACATACACACACACACATTATATACATACATATATGCTTTTGATGAACATGGATTCAAGCACTGGAACCCACGGGGTAAAATGTCAGTCATTTGTATATGAAAACATTTGCTCATTGAATTAAAGAAGAACGCATGATCATTTAGAAAATGCAATTATGATTAATTCTCAGTTTGCGATATCTTGTAAACTTTGTTCTTTACTTCCTGTCCAATTATTGGAAAGAACTTTTCAAATCTATGTTCTATTTCATCATCGCTTATACTGATATATGAATAATTTCTAAAATTTATTACTTCTTCTATAAACCTTTCTCTTTATCTAATTTGTTCTAAAGTATTTTTTCTTATTTATCGGTGAGATATGATGTAGTAATGAAATGATTTTATTTTTACATCTTTAGATAACAAAGCTGTAATTAAATATTTATAGTTATTCACCTGTGTCTTAGTGTAATTCATTGCCTAAAATAGTTTAGGATATTGCTATTTATTGAATCAAAATCAGGGAAAATTTTTTTCGTAAATTCGACAAAAATAATAAACCTTAATAAACTTGATAACCCTCTTATGATAAAATTCCATGAACGAACTATCTTATCTTTTTTTAACAGACCTCTGTCTTAATCTACTTCATGATTTTAATCATTTCTGTAGAATTGAATTTAGCAAAGCAAAAAGAAGGGAACTCTGTGAAAAAGGCAAGAGAGAGAGAATGGAGAGTGAAGGGCAAGTAAGGTAAACGAAGCTCGTTTCATCCAGATTGAACCTGTCTCAGGGCTCAGTGTCAGCGCGGAATAATCAATTGACTCTTGACAACACTGAAAACAAAAACCATTTCTTGATGTGGAAATAAAAGTTACCTTTTACAGCCATTTGAACAAGGTTCGTAAGTATGAGTCATTCTTTGGAATGAGAAAGATAAGTCTATCGATTTAATCGTACGTAACTTTGGGAAGTCGCTTATTGGTGATTTAATTATATCCTTCTTGCTGTCCATGAATGGTAGCCAAGTACGATTTAAACGAAAGTTACTTTGGAAAGACATTTAATGTTACTTTTGAAAGATGTTTATTAATGATGTAACCAAAGTCGTCTAGCTATTCATAAGTGACAGCCATATAAATTTCTATGCTAAACAATGGAGCAATGTTACGAATGATGAAAAAATGTTCAGTGGCCGTTAAACAGTTTATTTCGATATTCTTTACAGGTTAACAGGCAGGAAAATTTTTGCAAGGAAGACTATTAAATTGCATTTACAAACGTGAGCCAGAAATATTGAAGAGTCATTTGAATAATATAAAGCTTCATCTTAAGAATTCTTCTTAAATTATTGTTATCGGACAGGAAAATGGCTGATTATATCGTTTGCAAAGAATGGCAAGGTGACAGTGCAGGTGTAAATATTTACCAGATCAAGCAATGAGTAATCGAAGAGTTGTAAATATTAGATACGTAAACCTTCTTCCTTGACATTGATTAAACAAACATTTTTAACTATGCTCGTCTTGTAACCGTTGCTACAGCAACCTGGGGTACTAAAACGTGACGCTACTTGCGCCCTGCACAGAAATATCTGATGAACGCGGATGTAAGGAACCGGAAAATGTGATAAATACTTGCATTGCAAGGGAAGTGAACACTCCTTGAAAATAAAGCCTAACCTTTTTAGAAAACTGCCTCGGAAAAAACAAGGTCAAACTGTCGACTAAATGACCTGAGGGGACAAGTTGACAACTTTGCCCTTCACAAAATAATACAGTTACTAATGTGTCAAGTAACTTACCCCTTACAACAGATCGTAATGAGAAATAAAAGTCAAAATTATGTGATGTAAAAGAAAGGAATTTATTATTATATCTAACCGGTGCTTTGTTAAATGTGAGGTAACTGTTTGCTTTTGATCATGTTATTTTAATGGAAGTAACCGAATGTAACTTGTACATAAAATCTTTTAATGGTGCCAAAATGTAACATATAACAGAATAATGAGTGATAATGATCACGTTCATAAATCCCTGCAAGGTCTTGTATTATCTTATTATATCTAACCCCCGGTTCACTTTCAAGTTATATTCATTAATCATTTTCAAATGCTTTTAAGCAAAATGCAATTAGCACGCTTCCTAATGGTGTTTATCACTCACCTTTAAATCGTTATTCAGCATTCACAGAAAAATTGGTGCAGTAAAAACTAAAGCTTTGACCGTAGCAGTTTCCATGCATATTTGATGCACCCTCTCCCACTAATCATGTACCTGTGTTCCCAGAAGCAAGTCTTGTTTGAGCTTAAGAATCGCTTGATCGTATGTGCTCGTCACAGTATTTGTTTTGATGTGAATGGGTAAAATTCGAGATCTTATAAGAAACTTTTCTTGAGAGTTATAAACTTGACCAGTCTGAAAGCCCGAAAAAAAGAGAAAGTTACAAGCGGAGGTTAACTCCCAACAAACGAAAGTAGTCTGATTCTAGCGGCAGTGAGGGGTAAATACAAGTCATGAAATTTGCTTCAAAATCCACTGCTGTAGAGATAAAAAAAAAAAATTGGTCTAAAAAAGAAGGGAAAAAGTGTATTGAAGGCAATTCGACCTGATTCTGCAGGCAACCGGTCGTAATGAGGCTCAAAACAAAGTTAGCTTCAAATTCCATTGGCTTAGAGATCAGAAAGTGTGGTTTAAATCGTGTATTCTGAAGGGCAATGAAGCGCGATCATCTGCACGATGTAGATTTCATGACTGAGAGAGTTCATGAACTTCAGAGCGAAGTTGCCCATGCTGAAAATAAAGTTTCGTCCGATGGAGGAACGTAAGCTACTCTCCCCTTTTTGAGTGGCGAAAAATTGACGGACTGTGCCTATCGAGTGAACAATTTGTTTTTATGTCTTTAAAGTATAATAGTAAACCGTGGGCTAAATAGTAAAATAGTGACAAAAATCTGACGATCGAGAAAAAGAACCTTTAGGTTTTGTTCTCAAATCTGTCAACGATCTGACCAACAATACTGAAAAATAATACAGTCATACTACTCTACCGTAAACGCTTGAGGCTACTAGCATAGAAAACTGTTTCATTCAGCTAACATTAAAGATAATTCATCCTTAGAATTCTATTTTAGAAAACCTAAGGAAAAATGGAAAGAGAAATAGGTCAAATGAGTTATTTACTTTTATACGGTGTGTTTACACTAGCAAGGAAAGCTAGCGACACAGAAATCTGTTCTGAAAGAGTTCTGATCTTTAACCTAGAAAGGAGAAATAACTGTGTTATTCCCTGCTGGAACCGTGCGCCGGAAAGCATCCTGACAAAGAAATTGTCGAATAGAGGAGAAAAACTCTTTACCTCTACAGAGTTGGTCATCTGAGTATGGTAAAGATTGTCTATGTGGATATTCAAGCTAATACATTCTGTAATGTTTTTCCAATAAGCGCCAGATGTGTAGATTGAAAGGGGGTCATCTCTTAACTAAGAGTTAAACGAAAAGTAAACATCCTGAGTCTAACGTTCACAGTGAGCGATATTTTGAAACAAAGTACCATTTAAAACTGTTTATGGTATCACAAGTACTATTCAATGGAACTCCCAATTGGCAGCTCCTTTACAGTTAATACGACGTAGAGCTAAACCGATAAGACATTTCCACTGAGAAATCGATCTATCGAAATAAAATTATATCGATTCCATTATAAACGTCAGTGTTTATAATTGGTCTTTTATCTGTTATTTTGTATATGTTATACGAATGTAAGCAGACTTTTGTTTAGAGAAATTTGCCTTACGTCTAGGTGACGACATCATTTTAAAAAGGTATTTCAATATTTTAAAAACATTTTCAGTTACTACTAGGGCGCAATCAGCCATGCTTGAAATTATTTGGTATTATCTGTATATATGTAAAAGGAAACGTCCTATATATATATATATATATATATATATATATATATATATATATATATATATATATATATATATATATATATATGTGTGTGTGTGTGTGTGTGTGTGTGTGTGTGTGTGCGTGCGTGTGAGTGTGTGTGTGTGTATAAGGTTTTGTCACTTGAACACAGATAAAATTTCATACTCACAAATATGAATATATATATATATATATATATATATATATATATATATATATATATATATATATATATATATATATATATATATATATATATATATATATATATATATATATATATATATGCATGTAATCTCCCCTTTCAGACAGCCACATCTTTCCCTACTGCGATCAAGCAGTAAAACCGGCAAGTGGCCAGATAAAAGGAAAATTAGAATGGATTCCTCTGCTCTTCGCCAGAGACGATAAAAACTCGCTTTCCAATATTTGGACTTCGGACAGCGTCAAGAGCCCGCGGGGACGAGATTGAACTGTGGAAGTCAACTTTGCTTTTGGCTTCAATATTTAACCAGATTTTTTTTTTTTTTTTGATCTTGACGTAGAAGGACACTAGAGCACTGAAAGGGTTGGGAGTATCTTGTGCTGATAAAGATAAACGAGATATCAGTCGCTATTTTGACCTGAAAGGGCACTACAACAATGAGATAAGGGGGTCGTCCAGAGCACTAGAGAATTAATAGGATTGGGAGTTGCTTGCTTTGCTTAAAAAAACACGATATTGCTATTCCTTTTTTTTTTCTTTCTACAACTGTTGCAGTTTGCATATATCCTCCTGCCATAAATCACATGCTATTTTGGAAACTCATCTTAATTCATTATGATATTCGTGCTATTCTGTTTGCGAGGCCATGCATATTTGCCGTGTTCGTGTAAGTACTGATGCTCTGTAAAGGTTTACTATTTTCGTAAACCATTCAAATTTGTCGTGCAACTGAGATATATCTTTCTTTATATTAACATAATTTACGAGTATTTTTTAAACTAATTTCATCGTTAATACCTTTCAAATACCGTATCATTTTATAGTGATTATATTCTAAAAGGTAAGTGCTTTTAATTCTGTGCATTTAAATGAACTTATCTCAAGAAGAACGCTTCATTTTATTATATGATTAAACTGGGATTTGCATATATTTTTTATTTGAAAATGATTTTCTTAAAGCAAAAATATTTTCAATCTTATTACTGAAATTTTGTTTAAGATTGTTAGTATATGCAAATGATTTTCTTAAATAAGAGAAAAAAATATGTTAAACCTTCATAGCACAAAGTGGCTCAAGATTAAAATTCTTTGATTTCAAAATATTCCTTAAGAATAGAACTCAAAATAACCATGGTTCAGCGATTAAAGTTTGAACTGTCGATAGATATTCACTTACATTTTTAGTTTATAACTGAATTGCTCATTCAATCCCATCTGCAAAGATACTGAGATTTATTGATTTATCGGGTGATGCGCAGTTGGATTTGTCGATCAGGACAATTGATTAGTTGCCCAACACCATCTGGGCTCACTTTTATCAGCTCCTCAAAGATGCTCGCGGTGCGGGAAATCGTTGTAACTGAAAAGTTGTCAAGCACTCCATTTAAGCCAGTCTCTCTCTCTCTCTCTCTCTCTCTCTCTCTCTCTCTCTCTCTCTCTCTCTCTCTCTCTCTCTTATAAACTTTTTTGTCATTTAGTCTCTCTCTACTACTCCCTCCCACTTTATTTCTCTCCCTGTCTCATCCAGTTTTCGTTAATTACTCTAAAAATATACATATGTTAATCACTATTTCAAGTCTGTTAAACTCTCTAAGTTACAGATCTATGCTACCCATTGAAACCGACAAATATTTACTCAACAGATATTCAAATATGCAACAAATAAACTAGAATAAATCTATAAACATTTGTCATGTTATACATCAAATGAATAACATTTTTAGATATTGGGGGAAACTAATTACCAAAAAGGCAGAAAAAGTAACGATGTAAAGAGTCAAAATTTCATACAGTTTGAATCTGTTAATCACCTTATTTAAATTAAGAAATATTGGGAAGGATTTCGGCTAAAATCCACAGAACTACAAGAGGTTTTCACGTTGAAATTATAACCCACAACAAAAAAAAAAAACACACAAACCTGAGAGAATAGGCTGCATGCGAACAGAAGCGCATGTGACCAGAACGAACACATGCGACCATAATCGCATATGACCTGTGCGGCTATAAGCCGCAAATAACCAGTGTCGACGAGCGCGTGTATGCATCAGGTACGCACAAGGCGACACTTTTGTTCAAGTGGCACTTCACTTAGAGGGGGGGGTGTGTGTGTGGGGGAGTCAAAGAAAAATGAACAAGAGAAGCACGAAATCGCGCGTGCACTACAGTGACGTATTTATAGAACGCCTTAGGAACGAATGCGAGCAAATTATGGAGCTGATTCGAGCAAGACATATTTGCTTGCTGACTCTGCCACCTGTGGTGACGTCAGACACGTTTAGGTAGCGTTTCTTTCGTAGCTATGCTTATAAAATAAATATAACAAGGATTTATTATTATTATTATTATTATTATTATTATTATTATTATTATTATTATTATTGATAGCTAAAATATGAATACATATCATAGCAACATTAAATATAAAAAAGTGAACCGCATAAATCTAAAATCAATCGCTAAATGTAAATATTTATAAAACGTACATTTGAAACTTTCACTCGTCCAGTATTCGTCCGTTGTCTTTTCAGATTCTGCAGTGCCAATTAACCGCTTTATTCGTTTCTAAATCGCTTTACCTCTGCTCATTTTGCTCTTAATTGACGGCTCTTGAGAGCCTGGCCCTACGAGAAGGCTATTATCATACCTCTATGACGTTTCCAGGAAGCGGGAACGTTTTTGCTGGGAATCTGTTTTTCTCAAGGCTGCAGAGTCTAGTGTTTAGTTTTTCTCTTTTTGTAGTTTTATACTTTCAGCTGAAAATAAATTTCTTTTCAAGGTTCATCACTGAGATTAATTTACAAGGAACTGCAGTACTAGATAAAGATACTGAGGCCCAGATTTTTAATGTGTATAATTTCGTCCATCATTATCTTATTCTGTAATACTATTTACAAGCCAAACGTTAAGAAAATGAAGACATGGGTTTACAAACTGAAGTTCAGTGATTACAACCGTTATCCCAGGGGGTTACAAATCGAAGCAAAAGTTTTAAACACCGGAGAAAACGTGTGCGAAACTGAAACACAAGAGTTCGAAACTTCAGGGGAAGTGTAACATTGAAGCTCACGGTTACGGTCTGAAAGTACGTGTTTCAGCATGGAAACATAAGGGTTTGCAAACTAAATGACAGAGATGTGACAGGCGTACATGAGTGACATTACAAATTACAAAGGATCACAAGCTGTAGCTCAGGGTATAAGAACCGATTTGCCAATGTTTAAATGGTCAGGTGCATGGGTTAAAAAACTGAAGCCAGAGGGTTGTAAAGGGGCACGCAAAGGTTAAAAAACTGAAGCTCAGGATCTACGAAATGATGGGCTTAGATCTCAAACTGAGACCGAAGCTTGTAAACAGATTTATTAGGATTGTAAGCTTAGGTAAAATGGTTACAAGCTAAAACAAGTGTTACAAACTAAAATATGACGGGGAACCTGAAACGTAAAGGCGTATAGACTGAAACAGATATTTACAAATTGAAAAAAATGAAAAACTGAAAAACGAGGGTTGCAATACATAACAAATGGGTACAACTGAAACACAAGTAGTACAAGTTGAAGCACGGATAGTACAAATTGAAACTCAAGGAACACAACTGAAGCACAAGTAGTACAAGTTGAAGCACAGATAGTACAAATTGAAACGCAAGGAACTCAACTGAAGCACAAGGTTTAAAGGCTACTGACTGCAGCACCAAGATTAGAAACTGATATACTAATGTAACGAACTGAAGCACGAGGTTACAAAACGAAAGTCAACTATTACTACCTACTCAAAAGTTACTAAAAGAAGCACCCATAATGCAAACTGAAAATCAAAGGGTTGCGACACATATAAAGTGGAGAAGCAATGATCAAATTACGCTATTGGCACTGTACACTTAATGATTTTACGATATTGTCACGAACATTGTTGAATACCAACACGATAAACAAGGTGTGGAATTTCTTTTTATCCAGGCACTTTTGCGCAGTGGAATCTTAATAAGCAGAATTGTACGACTGAAGAGCCTTGCTGATCACGTATACGAAATTCCCTTCTTTGAAAGTCAACTGAATGAATTTTCAATTCTGTAACTGCTATTTTCATCTTTCAAAAAATGCACTGGTCTCAAGAAAGGTTAAATAAAACAATGAAATTGTTAAAAATGCTTCCGTAGAACAGAATGCTTCAATGCAATAAAAGAAAAATGCAGAACAGAGAGAATATTAGTAAAAATAACACACACACACGTAAATATATATATATATATATATATATATATATATATATATATATATATATATATATATATATATATATATATATATGTGTGTGTGTGTGTGTGTGTGTGTGTGTGTGTGTGTGTGTGTGTGTGAGTGTAGTTAGTTAGAAGTTAACATGAGTATTTGTAAATCAACAACCTAATGGTTATATAAATCTAAGTGGAAAGAAAGTTCAAAATATGCACAAATATTGGCGAATAGATACCCGAAATGCACCGAGTGCAGGCAAATAGAAATACACTTTTAAAAAGAACATTTTTTTTTCTAGCAGGACAAGAAAATATACTTAAGTCTTCTAGAAACGTTGCTCAACTATGGACATCACTTAACAATAATAAAAATCTTAGAAATTATAGACAGAAATTAGCCGTTCAGTTGCTGACTTCGATTTTCTGATGATTTCCAAAACTATACTGGTCCCAGCTTGGGTTCACTATATAATTTACCCCTACTGATCTCTCGTAATAATAATAATAATAATAATAATAATAATAATAATAATAATAATAATAATAATAATAATAACTGCATCGGCGCGGGCAGCGGTCATATTGTTATCGTTTAGAATGATACTAATAAGTAAAGAGATATCAAATCGAATTCTGTATCATGCATTAGACCCGAAAAAATGTGGTTTGCTTCTTTGTTGATTAAACGCTTCTGGAAGAAGAGTGTTCAAATGCAGTCATTCCAAAACACTGCAGTGTACCATAAACTAGTAAACCAGAGAGCGGTTAAAACTATCCAGCACTAAATAGCAAGGGGCAATTGATTCGTGTTTTGTGCTATCTCAAATTACAAATCGATAGCAATTTCACAAGATAGCCTCACAAGAGCGAGGGTTAAAAAAGTTTTCTTCATCTGGATTTTTGGAAAGCATGGGTGGTTTTCATGTTGCCAGAGAGAGAGAGAGAGAGAGAGAGAGAGAGAGAGAGAGAGAGAGAGAGAGAGAGAATTTTAATTCAATTGATTTTTTTTTTTTTTTGTCTTTTTGTTCGTAAAGTTCCCTTATTAAAATCACTTAGAAAGAAAGAAAAAATGAAGATAAGAGAGTGAATTACAAATAATTAAATTGTATTTTCTTTCCTATTAATTGTAATGCTTCTCTAAGATCCCACTCCGAAGAGTATTAAAACGGAGCCAGAGACACGCAAAATCTTTTTCTTTTTCAAATATCGGTCATCATTATTTTAATAATAAAACAAAATATTAGAACGGGTTACCTGAAAAACTCTATACTCAAAGGTTTCCCGATACGATGATTTCTACATTTAGGGGTTCCATCTACAAAATACTCGACCACAGAGGACGTGCCACCGGTGTTGTCCTTGAAAGCACTTAATTCCTAACATTTGTCGTCACGAAAGTTATAGGGAATGGAATGCGTTTCCCGTGCATGCAAGGGTGAAATGATTTCACTGGCTTAACAAAAGACCTTGCACACTCCTGCTTGTCCCAAGTTCGGATTAAAGGAGGGTTTAGTGGTTGCTTAACGCCCTTACTTTCAAAAAAGGAAAGAAAAGAAATACAAAGATATAAAATCAGAACAAATAGAGGCAAATTTTTATGTCAGAACTTAGAGAGGAGAGGATTATTCGAAAGTAAGAATCCTTTGAACTTTGCTTACGGAACATTTTCAGCCGGTAGGTAGCAGTGTATGAAAGGACACAAGGAAAAGATTTAGAAAGATATGCATTAAATGATATAACTGTAGAAAATTAATGTGTTAGGAAAAGGACATGTAATATGTAATATTAGGCACGGTAGAGTCAAGACACTATTTCAAGTGAGCTCCAGAAAAAAATCCTTAGGAGTGTTCATACGAATGATTTGGATTACGAAGTGACCGAATGAAGGAATGCAACTTCAAAGCAAAAAGAATCTATGAAATATAAAAAGAAAATGACTAGCGCATATAAAAGCTACAAAGAAAAAAGAAGAGTTCTTTGCTCCGGTCACAACTTCAGGTTATAAAAGTTCCAACAGCGTGTCTTACCATTACTCATGGCGAGTTCGTCAGCTCTTAACTCGGGGAAATTCTTACGTCTTTAACCGTTCCCTTTTTTTTATATATATTTATCGTGTGTTGTTAAAAAATTTACAGTTCAGAATCACTACGCATTGCATTTTAACTCATGCTTATAGGCAAAATCAATTCAATATCAGTTTAAGCAGACGAAGGTTTTCTTTGACAATGAATCTCATACGTTCAAACAATCATATCGAACGGAAACTACAGTTACAGACAATGCAATCTCCAACACCGTTTCCTAAACAAAATCGAAGTATATTGCGTGGAATAACTCAGCATGTAGCGAGCAGTGTTACACCCCGACCTCTCCTACTCACGGAACCTCTTATGCATTTATTCAAGGTTTCCTGGTATTCTGAGGCGATCCCTTCTGAATATTCATTCCAGGTTGGGTTAGATCTTTTGAACGAAGGCCCACATCGCTTGGAGGGCCGTTACTGTTTTCAGCAAGTCCTCCTCGTTCTGCATCCATTAGGCATCCCTCCAACAATCCCCACCTTCTCTCTCTCTCTCTCTCTCTCTCTCTCTCTCTCTCTCTCTCTCTCTCTCTCTCTCTCTCTCTCTCTATTTTTAAGGCTTTTAGATGCTCTCACCCAAAAACTTCTTCACCTTTACCCTAAACTAACACACAGAACGTCTTCACCCCGTATCAAATGAAACTTCTTACCAGACAGCGACTTCCTGTGCTAAAGGTGAAAACCAAAATTTCGCTCTAATGAATCTTATTGGAAATTAATTGAAAAACATTGCTAGCTTAGCTGCGATGGAAATAGAAGATTGGAAGAGTCCTTTCATCGCATACCCCACGAGGCTTGGTTCGTAATTGTATGTATGTATATACGAATGCAGACGAAAAAAGACGTCTCACAACCTAACCATAACAAAATATTCAACATTAACAAGGAAAGAAAATCGTTACTGAGTAATGTTTGATTCAAAGGCATCGTTGATAAATAATGTATCTTCCAGGATTGCCAATAATGTCGCGTGGTAAGGGTAAGTTGGTGGATTATTACATGCACGTATGAAAACGATATGATTTTATTTAATATAATTTAACACTTTTGGGCGCTGGTGGGTCGCTAAAAACTTGTTTGCTTACCAATTATAAGGTGGACAAGAATATAACTTAATCGTCTTTACCTTGCATAATTAATACGAATTATATATAGTTCAGGGAGTCTATAGTATGGCAAATTTTCTACCAGTCTTTTAGAATGGATATTTTTTTCGTTCAACTTCGAATGCTTGTCTCAGGCTTCATTAACTATATATTGTTATAAAAATTCTTATATAGTGCTATTTATCTTGAAATACTATTTCATATTATTCGTTATATGCATAATTCAATGGTAAGATATGAAGATGATGCTGCAGGGTGGTAGACCTAGGAGAAAATAGATAGACAAGACCATGGGTGAACCCAGAAGAGATGGGGGTACAAGATCCTAGGTAGACCACGTGACTGAGGAAAAACAAGACTGAGGAGATCCTCGGGATGACAGAAACAAGACCTAGGACGGACCAAGAGTTGATGGAAGGATAAGAAGTTGTATAAACACAAGGCCTTTAGTAAGCAATGAAAGAAAGGAAACGAGTAAAAAACGCGGCGAAGTTTCTTCGGCGCAATCGAGATTTCTGTACAGCCGCTACAGAGTATCATCAAGGCCACCGAAAATGGATCTAGCTTTCGGTGGTCTCGGTATAATGCTGTGTGAGCCGCGGCCCATGAAACTTTAACCACTGCCCGGTGGTAGCCTATCCTATATCGTTAGCAGAAGCACGATTATGGCTAAGCTAACTTTAACCTTAAATAAAATAAAAACTACAGAGGCTAGATGGCTGCAAGATGGTATGTTTGATGACTGGATGGTGGATGATCACCATACCAGTTTGTAACCCTCTTGCCTCAGTAGTTTTTTAGGATATGAGGGCGGACAGAAAAAAAGTGCGGACGGACAGAAAAAGCCGGCACAACAGTCTTGTTTTACGTAAAACTAAAAAAGTAGTTGACTAGACCCAGAATATGACGGAAAGAAGACGACTTTGCGTTGACCCAATAGACTATGGAAAGACAAGGCCTAAGGTAAATATATGATACAATGGCATGAAAGACCTTGAGTAGACCTAGGTGATGATGCAAAGACAAGACCCAAGAGACTATCAGAAGGCAAGACCTAAGCTAGACCCAGAAGTGGATGGACATACAAGATCTTGGGTAAACCCAGAAGGCAATGGAAAGATGACTTTGGGTAGACCAAGAAGACAGAGGAAAGGAAGAACTTTTGGCCGACCTAGGCTGCGATGTAGAGACACGTCTTTGTGTAGAGCCAGGAGACAAGAGTGAAGCAATACCTTGGGTAAACACAGACAAAAGTGCCAAATAAGGCCTTATGTAAACCCAGATGATGAAAAGACAAAAACTTGGGTTGATTGGAGAGAGTTGATTGGAGAGATGATGGAAAGACAAGACCTTGAGGATACTCAGAAGACAACGGGATGATAAGACTTTGAGTTGACTAAGGTTTCAACGCAAAACAAGACCTTGGGTAGACCCAGGAGATGATACAAATGCAAGACCTTGGTAGACCCAAATGATACAAAGACAAGACCTTAGGTATATTTAGTTAGAAACAGGGCCTAATGGGAGGTAAAGGCCTTGGGTAAAAACATGAGATGTAAAGACGCAACCTTGGGGTACTTAGGAGACAATGCAAAGACAAGGACTAGGGTATACCTGGGAGACTGGATAGGCTGAATACATGACGTGGAACAAGACCTTGATGAATCAGGAGACAATAGAGAGATAAGACCTTGGGTAGAGTGAAGAGATGATGCAAAGACAAGACATTATGTAAACACGGGAGACAATAGAAAGTCAAGGTCATGGGCAGACTATGGAAATATAAGACCTTGAATGGACACTGGACCTGATAGGTCAAGATCTTGGGTAAATATAAAAGATTATGTAAAGACAAGATCTTGGGCAGACCCAGCAGGCAATGAAATGCCGACTTTGAGTAAACCTAGGATGTGATAGAAAGTTAAGACCTTCAGTGTTCCGGGATACAGTGGAAAAAACAAGACCTTGTAAAGACCTACGATGCAATTAAAAGACAAAACCTTGTATACCAAGAAGATGAAGAGAAAGACTATGGGTGACTTATAATACAATGGAAAGACAAGACCTCAGGTAGACTCAGGGGACAACATAAAACAAGACCTTGCATAGACTCAGGAAATGATGCAAAGACAAGACCTTGGAAAGACCCAAGAGACAGTGCAAAAATGCAACCTTGGGTACATCCAGACAACGACAAAGATAAAATCTTTTTTAGGCCCCGGGGATGACGGAAAATCAAGCTTTCTTCAGAACTAGGAGATGCCGGAACATCAAGGCCTTTGGCAGGCATAGGAGGTGGTGGGTAGATGGAGGAGGCAGTAGATAGGCAAGACCTTGGCTAGGCCCAGGAGGCAATAAAAAAAAGACCTCAGATAAACCCTGAATATGATGAAAAGACAAGATTTTTGGTAGACCTAGGAAATGATGGAAACACAAACCTTTGTATATCTAGATGATGATGGAATGACTGGTCCTCAGATAGAACTAGGAGGGGATGGAAATACCTTCTGATAAATCCAAGAGAAAAGAAAATATCACTTCCTGCAGAGTCTACATGATGATTCAGGTGGTGAAGCAATGTTATGGAAGGGTATGGTGCCAGCGAAAATGAGTCACAGTGAGGCCAGAGAGACACGCGAGAATAGGCTGACTGTTAGTGGTGGAACGTTACTCCTACCTCGCACGTTTTAACGACAATTGTAGCTTTTCAAAATATCTGAATTACATTGCATTTTTTCTGAACAGCCAGGCAGTTTAAATTAAACGATCTGACCTAACTATAAACACATAAGCGTTTACAAAATTATTTTTATGAGATATTTAAGACTACCTGTGGTCTGGTCCAAATTTGGATAGGTGACTAATAATGAATATTAAATCCCGTTTGACTTCAAGTTCCCTTGAATATTACTTAAACTTGCTACAGACCTTAGGAATTTGGTTGTAGGCAATGGGTCACTTCAAGGCTCGTTTAACCATTAGAGTGCAAATGCATCTTACGCTGTCGTATCAACATGCGAGTCTAAAGTCTAAGTTTACAATGTCAACTAGGAGTTAACGACAGAAATAGAAATGGTTTCAAGTAGCTGAATGAATCTGAAGATAAGTAGCTTATTTTCTTTAAAAGAATTATTATCCACTCATTCAAAATCACAATGCTGCCGTCTCGGTCCTTACTGGAGCCTACTGCAGCTGTCACCAGCCTTCTAAAGTATATTGCAGGTTTCTAAATATTGTTTTTTTATTATTGAGGTTACTGCTATTCTCATCGTTCAACGTAATCGTCTAAAACAAACTTGAGCAACTGAGAGCCCTGAAGTCACGAAATTACATCGTCATTGAATTACGACTTACTTTCCCTGGGTGTAACACTTTACTCAGCCAGCTGCGCCCGTATAGTTTATTTAGCAATCTTTGTGCTGGTTACTGTGGGATATGAGTATTCAATTCCTCTGACGCAAATTGGATAATCGAACGCAGTTTGATAACAACATGCATATTTTGTCACTTCTGTCGCCCAAAAACTCCCAACTGTTATGAGAAGTCAGTTTCTTTGGTGCTGCGCTAATACTTTGTTAAGTTTGCTCTATATTAAATTATGAATTGTATTCGCATATATATATATATATATATATATATATATATATATATATATATATATATATATATATATAGTTAGTTTGTTAAGTTTAAGTTTGCTCGACCATTAAAGCATCAATTGTATACATACGTAATATAAATATTACGTGCATATATATATATATATATATATATATATATATATATATATATATATATATATATATATATATATATATATATATAGATGTGTGTATGTATATATATATATATATATATATATATATTAATATTAATATATATATATATATATATATATATATATATATATATATATATATATATATATATATATATATATATATATATATATAATATATATATGCACGTAATATTTATATTGCGTATGTTTACAATATGTGAACCAAAAATCTTACAACTGCACCGAAACCTCGTTATGATTTTGGGTATCACTTATGCCGTTTGCACCAGACAGCTAAAGCTTCTTGCAATTTTCATTAAGCCATGGAATTTTAGATAACAGGATTATGAACGCTGGCATTCCGGACATTCTCTCACGAACATGTCGAAATAACAAAGAATTAATGTTCCATAGTGGCCATTTAACTATTGAAATAAAAAAAAAAAAAAAAGGGTACTTGTATTGATTATTCAAATGACAATCATCATAAAATTTAGCTTTCAAGAATGAGCAAAGATTCCTGGTATGTTCTATTTCCCTTTCCAAAATTCTTTACCTCTTTGAATACACAATATTTTGTCCATTGGAGTCTATTAATGCTCACCTGTACACGTTAATTACGGTGGCATTTTTATGAGTCGCAAAATAACTTGGAAAGGAATCCAGTTACTTGGTTACATATTCCTTGCAGGAGGAATTATAGAAAATAAATGTCATTATATCTCGTGCTGTATTTCTTGAGAGTTTTTAAATTTCATTTGTTATGCATCTGATAACCTTGAA
>NC_089757.1:9153769-9173769 GCF_040412425.1 Macrobrachium rosenbergii | reverse complement strand
CTTGTTTTCAAAGAATTAGAGGTCATCTTACCAACTGATACGAAATATGGCAGTTTCTTTTTTTGAAATCGTCCAGGGTCACCTTATCAAAGTATATAAATCACATGTGTATAATTCTGAGGCTTATTTTAGGTCGCTTTATTAGCAACAACACTTATTCCAAACAGTAGTAACTGTCTCGTTATCATTGGTTGCAACGCTAACCTCGTGTTTATAAACAGTTCAAAGTCAACACAGCAATGTATGCAAAATTTAGCTCTGTGTTTTAAATTTCAAAATTCGGCTGCATTATTAACCTTGAAGCATATACCCACGTTTTGTGATTGATTAATAATAAAACTTATTACCAAGTTAAACCGTATCTAGGGTCACCTCCTTAATGGCTCCAAAACACAGTCCTGCTTATATACTAAGGTCATCTTATCTAAGATTACAAAAACCATCCCTATAATAATTTAAATCTTCAAAATTAGATCGTATTGCCACTGACTACAAAATATTACCTAGCGTTTTTAAACCGTAGCCGAAGTCACGTTGGGAATGACCACAAAACGGCCCCTCGGTTTGGAACCGTAACTAGGGCCATTTTATGAATGACAACGAAAACATAGATCGGCGTAAATGCCCTGATCCTTCCAAAACCGGTTTCGTTTTAGCGTGACGGAGACCGTCGCAACGTGAATTGAACGGCTCGGTAAATCATTCAGCGAAGTGTGGCATTGGTTTCAAGATTCTGTCCATTTTGGAAGAGGGATTTTGGAAGAGGGAAGTCGAGAACAGGCTTACTTCATAAAAATTCGGATTTTAAATCTTCCTGGTTTTACAGTTTTCTGACGGAAGGATGTGCTACGGAATCATAAACTGCAAAAATTAAGTTCCCTAAACCAACACAACGGCAAAAAACAGTAAGAGTAATGACTGCAGTGATAATCAAGTTGGCAATAAATAACGAGAGTGATGACAACATTTACATTATTAGCTAATCTGAGTAACTGTACTAATAAGAATAATAGTCAAGGAGTATAAAAACACGGAGTCACTCCATACACGAGCGAACTGCGTGCGTCTAATCACGACAAATTTGTACTCATGGCTGCTTCATTACCATGATCAACGAAAGTAAACAGTAAATAAGATCTGAATAAAACGAAGCCCTGTACTCCTAACACTAGCAGATCCAAGGGGTTGGGGGGGGGGGACCACCTGGGCACGTGTCCCCCTCCCGCAACAAATAATGACAATATAATAATATTGAAGATTTAGATGACAACATAAATGAGAAATATAAAAATGGGATAAAAATAAAAATCTATTATTGAAAAAATAAAATTTTGAGAAAAATAATAATAATAACAATCTTAATGAGCGCTACACACACACACACACACACACACACACACACACACACACACACACACACACACACACACACATATATATATATATATATATATATATATATATATATATATATATATATATATATATATATATATATATATATATATATATATATATATATATGAAAATTAGTACAGCCCCCATGAAATTTTTCTGGATCCGCTAGCTATTCTCCTACGAATGTCATTTTTCCAGGAAAGAGTGTAAGAGTTATTCTTGAGTCATCAGGTCGTTTGTTTGCGGAATCTACTGTAATACGCCCACGATGACGCACGAGGCACGTGAATGGTATCCCTGCGTAATTTATGGTAATGCAGCTTTTAAGAATGAATATATTTATGGCATACTGCTTATACTTTGGCGAGTCAAAACGCCACCTTTTTTCTTACCTGCCGCTAAGGCTTCTTGTAGCCTTGAGGTTAGATTGTTTTTTTACTGTGATCACGGCAAATTACGATCCGGTGCAGCTTGCACCAAGCCGATGAGGGTCTTGCAAGAATAATACTAGAGTTTTTCCTATTGCCTCATTACAACCCATTACAACATGCAATAATCCAGTAAGGTCTCCGTAACCTTGAGGTCAGAATTTTTTTCTCATGGCCCATCCTTTTCATTCTATTCGACCTTGGGACTAGCATGTGTGCGTAATTGAGAGTATAAGCTGGTCTAAAACAGTTTTTTTTCTACAGGGCTAAATATAGTAAGGATAATTCTAACTTTTAATGTTGCTGGATTTACTCAGCATACTCTGATGGAACTAGAGCCAGAGCAGCCGAAGTAGTTTTAGAATCGGAAGGAGGTAATGCACATGTACGTAAGGTTGAGAGCAGAGAGTCAATGAGCGAATTGAAATCAATACAAGACGGAAATTTGATTCAGTTGTATGCTCTGGAAAGAACTGGTACCCTAGACTGTTAAATGAATAAGGGGTAAGGGAAACCATAAGTTGGAACAGAATTTCACAGCCTATCACAAAAAAAGGAGGAATATGAAAAGTGTAGTTGGAACAGAATTTCACAGCCTATCACAAAAAAAGGAGGAATATGAAAAGTGCAGTTGGAACAGAATTTCACAGCCTATCACAAAAAAGGAGGAATATGAAAAGTGCAGTTGGAACAGAATTTCACAGCCTATTAAAAAAAAAAAGGAGGAATATGAACAGTGCAGTCATAGAAACGCACAGATGTAAGACCGGGAGATAGGTGGCTTCGCGCATGTCACAAGGCCTCAGTTATCGGTACAAAATAATGAAAATATGAAAATACGTTGATAACCCTAGGAACAGCGAGAACAGCAGCAGCAGCAACAAGACGGGCAATAAAACAACAACAATAATAGCCATTTTATCATTATCACTCTTTGAAAATGCAACATCTCCTAAATAGAACATAAAAAAGTTATTCAATTAATTCAGCGTGACGTAGAAGCAATAACTCCAACCCTCGTGCTGCATCCATCCTTCACCGGAAGTCCAGAAACTGAAACCTCTTTATCTTATGATCAAAGACAAATAGAACGACAAAGTGCCAAGTGCCAGGGAGAATTACACCGAGCGCCAGGGAGAAATAACGCCAAGGGTCAGAGAAAACGACAACTTTATTACACGCAAATTACGAGGCTTTCCCCGCCGACCCACTGGAAGGAGGTTAATCAATTACGGGAAATTGAATGAAAGGAAATTGCCTCGGAGGAGCCAAGTCAATAGCTGATAATTTAACTCTCATCGAGACATGTCAATGAACTTGGGGTAACACCCGTTTATGCTATGTTTATCACTAAATCTATTGACGTCTTCCTTCCTACCCTGTCTGTCTCTTATGTTTATATATATATATATATATATATATATATATATATATATATATATATATATATATATATATATATATATATATATATATATATATATATATATATATATATATATATATACATACACACACACACACACACACATATATATATATATATATATATATATATATATATATATATATATATATATATATATATATATATATATATATATATATATATGTTGGTTTCTGTCACTTCATCACACACGACACACACTAACCAATGGCTTAGAAATAACTACACTCAGTCTCTCATTTTTTTCACCTGTGATAATGTGTGATAGACGAATCACGTGTTAAAGTGATTACAATCATATATATATTATATATATACCGTATATAAATATATATATGTATATATATATATATATATATATATATATATATATATATATATATATATGTGTGTGTGTATATATTACTAAAGGACCTCATTCAAACTGGATGGTATCTAATGGAGTTTTTATTAAAAAAGTTACAAGCTTTCTTGGACAAACAGTCCACATTATCAAGCATCCGTACAATGTACGGATACTTGATAATGGAACTGTTTGTCCAAGAAAGCTTGTAACTTTTTGAATAAAAACTCCATTAGATACCATCCAGTTTGAATGAGGTCCTTTAGTAATTCTACTAATGCACAGAACAATTGTGTATGTGATAAAGTTAATATATGTATATATATATACATATATACAGTATATACCCAGTATATATACGTACATGTGTACGTATATATATGTACACATACATACGTATATATATGTGTATACAAAAAACATACAACTACATATATATATATACTCGTATATATATATATATATATATATATATATATATATATATATACACACACCTAATTCACACATGACCATTTTATAACCTAAAATATTAATCCACTAATAACCCATAATATCAAATGAGCTTTAACTTGGAAACTATTCACTCCCCGAGGGAAATAAAAATGATACGCACATCTCCCCTGCAGTGGTTCGAACCTGTGCCTTTTGGGTCTGGCGCCGAGGTAGACAACTGAGTTATCCACTATGTTGTCAAGAGCGAGACGTAAGTAGATTCTAACAGTCGAATTCGTGCTCTGGACTCAAAATCGACACCAAACCAGCTCCTGCATGATCGGAAGTGCTACGGCTGTAGCAAGTGGTCATTTCATGACAGTTTTGTCGCTAATTCACTTTTTTTTTTATCTTTTATTTAAAAATGTTCAGTGTACAATATACATAGTCTCGAGTTGCAATATTACATGGAATTTCCTGTAACAATGTTCCTCAGTACCTCACTTTAAACTTATCGTATTCACTGATGAATTTTCGGTGCTACTTTGGCTTGTTATCTACGCGCCACCTACTCCGAGGTGGACAGCCCTAGGCGAGCTGTTAATCAGCTCAGTGGTCTGGTTAAACTAAGGTATACTTAACTTAGCTAGTACTAAACATCGTATGGGAAATGTAAAGTAGACGGCCGCACGAAGACATCGTTTATTAATATACTTTGTTGATCACACAATATAGAAATGGGTGTTTATAATATTTTGATCACCGAGTGGCTAGTACTAAACACGGGGTTCCAAGGAGCTTCCGCCACGTTTAGTACTAGCACCTCGGAGTAGGTGACGCGTAGATAACAAGCCAAAGTATCGCCGAATATTTTTATACTTCCAAATATTAGGCCAAAAATACTCCTTGATACCGAATTCACAGGTAATTAATTATATTTGATGAGTGTACCTATCTTTCGAGGATTCGAATTCAAGCCTTTTTCATTTGACAGACGCCTTATTCATTAGGTTACCAAGGAAGATATTACGCGTTCTCGACACTGCTGCATATATTCTCGTCCACTTCAGGTTCTGTATAAACTGTAGAATCAAAACCAACCCAAATGAGATAGATTCGACCTCTGGAGGGCCGGTGCACTTGTCATATATCATATTGAATTCCCTTTGGGTTTAAGTTATTCCCGAGGTAAAGGAAATTGGATATTAAAGGGAAATTTGTGGTTAAATATTTAAGGGTATGAAAACCCATGTTTGTACAGGTGAATGTGCATATATATATATATATATATATATATATATATATATATATATATATATATATATATATATACATACACAAATACACATACATATATATGTATATGTATATATATATATATAATATATATGCATATATTACATATATACATGTACATATGTGTGTGTGGGCGCGCTCATGTGCATGTGCATGGATCTGTAAGCATGTATATGAACACTCACACACATACATACATATATATATATATATATATATATATATATATATATATATATATATATATATATATATATATATATATATATATATATATATATATATATATATATATATATATATATACATGTCTATATCTCCGAGACATAGGTGGCTCTAGAAAAAAAAATTGCGTTGTATCAATGATAGACCGCAATGCACATAAGCCATATGTTTGGAGTGTTAGTAAGCTGTGTATTAAATATTAAACAGAAGCGTTTAAGAGACGTTTTGCATAGAGTATGAGATGGAGACTCATTTTTAATAAACGTTACAATAAACAATTGCATTTGTCATGACTCTCAAAAAAAAAAAAATGAAAGGTTAAAAACTTAGTGTGAAGTCAGATTTGTGGGTGATACGGATGAATATGTTAACACCCTAACTACAGAGTTCAAAACTGCTACCTTTATTTCTACAGTTATTGCCACACCTGCCTTCATTCTACCCCTTTCTTTATTTTCCATTTTACGGAAACGCCTACCTCCTCTATGGGCTAGGAATCCACACCAGACGAGAAACTCCATACCGCTGGACATGCCCCGAGTGATCCCAGGCTAATAATAGCTCGTGGAATGCCATCATCTTGGTTCCGACTCGAGGAACATTGTTAACTGCTTGACTCACGCCGACTCTACTTAATGCTGGTGCCATTGCGTGAGTGCAGAAGCTCCCTTTAATGACCCTTACGGCCCCTGCGCATAGGGCCACAAATCACTCCCACCAAATTATTGATGTTTGATTTCTACTGTTTTTTTCTGGAAGAAGACTGTTCATGCGGATGTCCGCTTCCTTTCGCAGGTGTCATTTTGAACTCCGGAAAGTTTTCGTCGTCATGGCGAGCTGGGTTTTGCGTGGTTTGAAATGGTGTTTGTATGTATTGTTTAGCACTGTTTGGTGATTACATCGTGTCAGTTCAAGTCACCAGGAGTGGCCCTCTGCATACATTTACACATTAAAAATAGGTTTTTGATAAATAATGAAACTGACCAGGTTTTCAATGTGGCCAACACAATGAAAACGAAATTAAAAAAGTTGGTAAGCCTATTTTTTTTCAGAAACTAAATAAAAAAATTCCTTCATCTTCATTCAGAATAATTTTTCGAAAAACACCAATTTGTACCACAAGTCATCACTAAACTTTCATGAACACATACAGATCGGTCGGCCACATTCCAACAGTGTGGTCGCGCAACTTCAAAACATTAGGACACTGTGTTGTTCGAATTCTGTCACTTTATTTGTAATTCACTTCCTGGTACACTTCCCTCTCCTTCCGTTTGAAAATTGTGCGTGGCTGCTGAATTGATGGATAAACTGACAGAAATTCTCCCATTTATGGACAGAGAATGATCAGAATCGTAGTCGCTACTGCAAATCTGTTGTCCTAGTTAGGCCAAGTGCTCTCCACATGAGTACCTACAAGGCTCTGATGTGAATTGACACCTTTCCCTTACTTGCTCCTAGCACTCACAAACACACACACACACACGCCTCCATGGCCGGGTGACGTATCGGGGGAATGGGCAGGGGCAATGGTTAGAGGTAAGGGGTTTGGAAGGGGGAGGGGGAAGGAGAGTGGACGTAAGTGGGTAGGGGGGAATTCTTATGAAGGTGGACTTCATGTCCGAACTCCACTTTACCCTCCTCTAAGCTAACATCTCCCCATAATATTCTTCCCCCTACTCCACCAACACCTCCCCCTCCCCCGCCTCCCTGACCCCAACCCCTACCCTTTGGCAGAGTTCCGTAGCCTGGCTCATTAGTCATATTTTTCGTGTTTTATGGCTTCGCAAAGCATTTGCGCCCTTACTGTGTTTCCCCAGAAACGTCCGTCGTTCAAGAGGACGTCTTTCGACTTCTTGTTGGTCCCTGAAGGTAAAATTTCAGTCAAAAAGAAAAAGAGAGGAAAAAAAAACCAAGGAAGTTGGAAGTGCTGTCGTACGAACGAAAGGACTTGCGCGAGTAATGTACTTCGCGTGCAGCTTACAGCGCCAATGTATCCATTACGAATATCTTTTTAGCCAGCCTGTTGCTACAACAATTGGGATTTGCATTGGCGGTTGGAAGTTCAATTGAAATTCGACCGAAGCAAAGACAATTACTCTTACTTGACATCAAAGGCAAACATCGCAAGGGGGAAGCTGATTAACTAACGAGAGTAGTATCCTTGCCCTTGCGTTAATTATGAATTGGTTATGGTTTCCACCAAGGACATAGACAAGGGGGTGAGGTCGATAGCCCCCAACAAAGAAAACGAAAGTAGTCCTTTGTTGAGAAAATGGGAATCACCCGTGGAACGAAGTTGGCTAAATCTACTGCAAAAATACAAAAGAGCAAAGTGCATCGCCTTTGTCACTTTGTCCTCAGGTTACTACATATCGCGTAAGATAAAAAAAAAATTGTCCTGCTAATGTGAGCGTCGGTAATAATGATTAATATTTGGGTTCATGACCTATTTTGTATCATCGAATCCTATATTTATGTATATATGTATGTATGCATAGGTATGATTTCACATATGCACTAACATGCAACTGCATATATATATATATATATATATATATATATATATATATATATATATATGTATATATACTGTATATATATGTATATATAAATATATATATATATATATATATATATGAAACATACGTATATACATATATATATATATATATGTATATATAAATATATATATATATATATATATATATATATATATATATATATATATATTTTATATATATATATATATATATATATATATATATATATATATATATATATATATATATATATATATGTGTGTGTGTGTAGTTGCATGTTAGTGCATATGTGAAATCATACCTATGCATACATGCATGCCTATACATAAGTATAGGATTCGATGATACAAAATAGTCATGAATCCAAATTTTGTTCAATATTACCAACGCTCATATATATATATATATATATATATATATATATATATATATATATATATATATATATATATATATATATATATATATATATATATATATATATAAAGATAGAATCCACTAAGGAAAGGAAAACACTGGAGTGAAAACTCTCACAGGATAAATTGGACTGAAAGTTAAGTGATTGCCAGATCGAAAGATTTCCCTTCAAGAAATCTTTTGGAGTCCGCTATAATCCAGCTCACTTCCAACTGTAATTTTAACCTTAGCCCTGGCATGTATTATTTGGACCCCTGTATTAGAAGAATGTTCAAGAATGACCTAAAAGATGAAATCACTGACTTAATTACAAATTAGTTACCTTATATATATTTTCTATGTATTCGTATGTTTAATATAATTGTTTATTTGTAAAAATGCTCAAAAATTGTTATTGTTTAAAAAAAAGAATTATTTTGATATACTAATATTTTTTGGTGGTTAGTCACCCCCTTGTATAATCTTTTAATTGTCCTTTCCCTGCTTCTGAACGGCTGATCCTAATCCTTTGTAAAACCTCTTAAATATTTAACCCTGTTTTGGCAGTCCTAATAATTCTTCAACTGTGTTGGATTCCAAGTATATATTTTTCCTTTGTAATCCCCATCTGTTATTTATATGAGTTTTCTTTGTAAACTTACTTTTATATTTCTTCAGTCTGCTAAGTAAAGGACGACAGTCGAAAGGCCTCGCAGCATTCCAGTGTTTCTCTTTCCTTCGTGGATTTTATCTTTATATATTCATCACGTTCCATATTTTCATGATTCAGTCACACATCTACACACACACATATATAATTTATATATATATATATATATATATATATATATATATATATATATATATATATATATATATGTGTGTGTGTGTGTGTGTGTGTATGTGTGTGTATGCATGTTATATATAGACATATATATATATATATATATATATAATATATATATATATATATATATATATATATATATATATATATATATATATATATATATATATAATAAGTAACTAATATGGACAGAAAATGTTTACCGGGCTTAGGTTCTCACTGCTATCCCATGTATTGCCACAGAACTATCCGAAAGTGCAGTTTTGATAAGCGGTATACGACAATGAATGCCCACGTGAAAAAAAATGAGCAGTTGATAAATAAAAGATAAAATAAAATAGTCTTAGGATACGACACCACAGTATTTTAAGGAAGCATTTTGGCATTTTTAAAAGTGACCGTCATCGGCATTCTCAAAGCTGCGCTGTAGAATAATTTATATTTTCCCAGGCCATGGAAAACAGACAACTGGTATAAAGGCAGTGTCAAGTCGTGACAACAACAAATAGATAAAAAAAAGTTACAACAGATAATCCATAAGCAATCCATCAAATAAATAAGGTTCGAGGCACACCGAGATGAGTAGCACTAAGGACAATATGACCTCCCTTTTTTGAATAGAGCTCAAGGACATGAACAGGAGAGAGGATTCCGCTGTTGCTCCCTCTTTTGCCTTTTCGGGTCATCTCATTTTTATGAGTGACGGAAGAAATCTTCCAATAATAATTTTAAGGACAAGGAAAAACCACCATTTTGAGCGACTTTGTTTGGAGGAAGGGCCCCTGTAAGCTGCGGGTATCACACATCAATGTTTTTAATGAATGCTTATAATTTAGGCCATGTAGCTCAGCGCTGAAGACGGGAAGGCCTTATATCACAGCATCATTTTTTGATCTAGGAAACTCCACGAGCAATAGGCTATCTAGCTTTATATCGACACTGCATCATCAAAAGCCCTGGTAGTTAGGACGCTGGATAATTTCTAATAAGTCGGTCAGCTCTAGCCAGCATTAGAAATTATATATTTCCAAAGTGGCTAGAAAGTAAGTTTCGAGCCACAGATGACCTCAAGTAACGTCAAGGACTAAGAATCTTGAAATGCGGTTCCACCTTTGCCCAGAGAACTGTTAAGTGAAACGCTGTTTGGAGTCGTTTAACCGATAGTGGTTTAGTCGAGTATACCATTCGGTTTACCACTAATCAGCTGTAGTTGTAGGTAAAGACTGGAACTTTTTTGTTATCCATCTAAGGAGACGAAATATCTGTGCCTATCTATTGACATTCAAATATTAATGGTAAGTAGCGACTGATAAACAAAAGGAAGCACTGAAGGCAGTATTTTACAAGACTTGTCTTTAACAATTGTAATATGCAATTATTTAATAATTTTCTATACACACACACACACATATAAATATATATATATGTATCTATGTATATATATTTGAAAATTTCACTTACACATTCATTGACTTGAAATTTAATTTCCTTTTTTCTTAGCTCTATTAAGCGGAAATCATCAGTATTCAGCAGGAAAAAATCTAGACCAAAAACAATGGAAAATAACCTAATTTTTTATTTGAGACCAGGTCAAGAATTTTCCATAAGACGCTAATTGTGGTGGAATCACAGACGACTTAGATTCAAAGATGGAGGAGTGTCACTTGGTTCCTCAGATGGGAGGATGAATTTTTCCCTTTAGTTTGTTGTTTTCAATTTATGTTATGCTTCGTCGACAATACAAAAATTCCTTTTGCCTCCTTGGTGCACAAATGAAGCGTTTCTGAGGACATATATTGAATTTCGTAGGTTTATTGTCTAGTCAAAGTGCCCTTCTCTGTTCTTCACGGGATATGAATATTAATCTTTTACGTCCAGTTACCTTCTATTGGTCTAATGTTAGTATGGAATTCAAGCTAAACTATTCTGGTATTATAATGAAACACAACTGTACCCTTCCCTGCGGCACAGGAGTCAGATATGGCACAAACTCTAAGATTATCAGTACAACTTGATCCTGTACAGTTCTTGAAATGTGAGAAAGCGCCCCAGTTAGAGGCGATAAGTAGAAAATTAACAGATTTCCAGTTATATCTGTTATACCGATAAGTGTCCCATGTGCCTGCTAGTCTTAGTGTTTAGTGACAACGAATAACAATGTTTTGGAGTCAAAGAGATTTTGCCAAGTTCATTTGCGTTAGCAGGCAACCAAACATAATCACTTCTGTTGCTTTAAAGGTTGCATTGTAACTGAAAATACATTATAACACTTAAGACAGATCTTAGGGCATTGAGTCTCATAGAAATCGCCAGTCACGATTCTCCTGTGAAGTTTAGCAGGCTTATTAAAAGCTGGAATGAAAAATGAAACTTAGACTCATCATTATGAAGTGGAACAAGAAAAAAAACACTTTAAAAAAGCATGGCTCTGAAGTCTGAATCTGGTCAGGTTGTAATCTACATTTACTGTGTTAAATGGTTTCGTTTTTTACTGATATTAATTTTCATTGACGATGTTTATTAGTTTGCATATATGAGTATATATATGTATGTATGTACTGATGTATGTATTATGTGCATATATATATATATATATATATATATATATATATATATATATATATATATATATAAATACACATAAATATGAATGTATATATATATATATATATATATATATATATATATATATATATATATATAAATACACATAAATATGAATGTATATATATATATATATATATATATATATATATATATATATATATATATATGCATTGATGTACGTATTATGTGCATACACACACACACACACACACATATATATATATATATATATATATATATATATATATATATATATATATATATATATATATATTTATAAACAAATGTTACAATGACAAATATAAATGAGTGAATTTACATTCAAGACAGGGAAAAGGATATACATGTCAAATAAGACCACCATCTTCCATTGTATTCTTTATTGACAATTCAACCATTTCATAGTAAAGTTGTTTATAAGAAAATTTATCACACCATTGAATTTTTTGAAAAAGGATAATATACTCTCACTCTCACGAATTCTTAATCAAATTAGACGTTGTGGAAGAGACGCATGACACATTTTATTCACAGGTGGTTGTTAAAGAGAGAGAGAGAGAGAGAGAGAGAGAGAGAGAGAGAGAGAGAGAGAGAGAGTTGTGGGAGAAGACAGGAAACAGAGAAACAAATAGATTGTGAAGGAGAGGAGCATGAAGTTTTAAGTCGCAAATGGTTGTTGAGAGAGAGAGAGAGAGAGAGAGAGAGAGAGAGAGAGAGAGAGAGAGAGAGGAACGGGGAGGGGGGATAGCTTGACTGGTTTTGATCATCACAAGTGTTGCCTGAGAGACAGAATATGTAGAAGACGAGTATGACAAGTTCTTGTCACCAGTGCTTGCCCAAGTGAGAGAGAGAGAGAGAGAGAGAGAGAGAGAGAGAGAGAGAGAGAGAGAGAGAGAGAGAGAGAATGGTTGTGGAAGAAGACAGGGAAACGATGTGGTTAGGTGTGGTGTTTGGAAAAGATATAAATAGAGAAACATATACAGTAGAGTGTGAAGGAGGAATGAGCATGAAATTTTAAGTCGCAAATGGTTATTGAAAGAGAGAGAGAGAGAGAGAGAGAGAGAGAGAGAGAGAGAGAGAGAGGAGAGGGGGTTAGGTTTTGATCATCACAAGTGTTATGTGAGAGAGAGAATATGTAGAAGACGAACATGACAAGTTCCTGTCACCAGTGCTTGCCTAAGAGAGAGAGAGAGAGAGAGAGAGAGAGAGAGAGAGAGAGAGAGAGAGAGAGAGCGCCACTAAACAAGTCTTGGAGAGCAGTAATTTCCCACTCCACAACCAAGACTTCAAGAATAATTAAACACTCCAGAAGGGAAAGGAAAAAAGACGACACGCTGTCGGCGACTAAGTTCCTTTCGTCGCTCCTCGAGAAACAATACAAAGACATGAATTTCTTCCCTTTAGTGTTGTCTCTTAAACTTGAATATTACACACAATAATGCTAAAAAAAAAAAATTCTGTTCTGGGTTCTCAGCCGTTCCAGAGGAAAGGGTCAGATATAAAATGTGCGGAATATAATGCGATATAATCTGTTCTATAATGTGCGATCTATAAAACTAATGTTTGATATCAGCTAAAAACTATATTTTGGCAATCTGTTTCAGGTAATATACTCTATTTTGATTAGTCTATGAGGACTTCTGTGGTCACAAAAAGAGTTTACTGTTTGCCTGCCCTACTGAACGAGCGAGTTTCTGTAATCCCAAGTCTGAGAAACTCAGTTCTAAAAACGCCTTCAGATACGGAGAGCCGCCTTTCAGCGCATGCGTGATTTCAGACCGAAACTCAGAGTCCTCTGTGAGAGGGACAGGAGCCCAAAAGTTGATACGAGGAACGTACATACATCATACGAGTCGGCACACACGCATTCTCGAATGGTCAAGTCCGAAAAGATCTTCGATAAATAAAAAAATAGGAACAATACTGAAGTTTCTCATCTTCAGATATGAAAGATGTGTTCGTTAGTAACACAGTCAAAACTTTAAATAGCATATAATGTAAACGAATATATGGATATATGTCACCACCATCGATGACAGAACTGATTTCCAGGAACATAACTTCATAGACCTGTATTTTTCAAAACAGGAACCAG
Source organism: Macrobrachium rosenbergii (assembly GCF_040412425.1). Taxonomy (NCBI): domain Eukaryota; kingdom Metazoa; phylum Arthropoda; class Malacostraca; order Decapoda; family Palaemonidae; genus Macrobrachium; species Macrobrachium rosenbergii. The sequence goes on along the minus strand of NC_089757.1, from coordinate 9,159,709 downwards.
TAGCTATACATACATTAAAATACAATACGGTACGTATGCGTGCATGTACCGTGAAAACCTTGTAAATTTTACGCCTAAGCGTTACTCATTATATATATATATATATATATATATATATATATATATATATATATATATATATATATATATATATATATATATATATATATATATATATACTGTATATACTGTATATTAATAAATACGTATTCTCACTTTTAAATGTTTCATATGCATACATGCATACATACTGTACATACATACATGCATAAGTTGAAGATGAACTCAATCTTCTTAGAAATATCCCTGTCTGAGGAAATGCATACTTTAAACTTACACGCAAAGTACTGTGAAGCTTCTTTTAAAAGTATAGAAAAAACAATTAGGTAAAAAAATGAATTACTAAAGAAGTTCAAAATAAAAAATCTCAAGACACACATTTCTCTTAAATGTACATCATTACCTTAAACAGTTGTGGAACATGTTTCTTGCATTGCACACGGGACGATTCCTGCTGTCAAAATGAACTACTCTAAAGAATCCAACGTAAATCAGACAATAATTTTTCTCCCGTTAATTTTTTCTCGTTATAAAGCAACCATTTTTCTTGAATTTGAAAGAAGACTAATTCTGTGTTGGTCTAGAGTTACAAGAACAATTAAATTCAAAAGAATAACCATCATACATTTCAAAACTACAAAAAGTGGGCCCGTTAAGAACAGGTTTTGTTTTCTCAGCTCTGAGAAATGTTACAAACAGTGAGATGTGTTAATTGCTGAAGACCTCTTTTTTCAAAATGTTAAAACCTCACCGAATAGGAAAATAATAATTCAAACTTTAATCGTTTCTTATCAAAACCAATTGCAAGTTCGCTACTTGGGATAATTTTCTCATGTATATATATATATATATATATATATATATATATATATATATATATATATATATATATATATATATATATATATATATATATATATATATATATATATATACAGTATATATATATATATATATATATATATATATATATATATATATATATATATATATATATATATATATATACATATATATATGTATGTATGTATAGATGTATCTATATGCATATATATATATGTATATATATATATATATATATATATATATATATATATATATATATATATATACACACACATATACACACACATATATATATATATATGTGTGTGTGTGTGTAAATTAACCTGCATTTATTTAGAAAATTATCCGTAATAATGAAACGACAAAGTAATCTCCCTATTGATGTGTATTTTCCCCAAAGTTTTCAGAATAAAAGACCTTATACAAACAGCATGTAGCGACTAATAATCTCCTCGGGAAAAGCTCAATTTATACAAATGTAGACAAAAATAATTCTGCTGAATGCATGATCATGAAAATATATACAGTTATGCTGTTTAGCTTTTAAAATAAATAGGTTATTTAGATTAAGAATAATTATTTTACCTTTGGTTCTTCATGTTAAAAATAGCTTAGAAAGTTAGAGGAAGCGCGAGTTTCTACCACTGCTTCGTTATCAAAAAATAGGTTAGAAACGTTAGACGAAGAGCGACTCTCGATCTATGCTTAGTCAAAAAATAGTTTAGAAACTTTAGGTGAAGCGTCATTTTTATCTATGCCTCGTCATGTAAAAAATAGCTTTAGATGAAGCCGTCATTATTTCATCTCTGCTCCGCGTAAAAAGAAAAAAAAAAAAAAGAGCAATCACAAATGACAGAATGGGAGCGATTTCCTTCATTCTCCGCCTCTACAAGTAAAAAAGAGTTTAGAAAACGTTTTGATCCCTTTTGTCGAGGTGAAAATGTCTGAAAATGACTCTGCTATTTCTACCTGCCGTGCCAACCGCCGCCGTGGCCTTTACCGTAGAAGTCTTCTGGGTCAAGGTCTAGAGAATGTATTCTCTAGACCTTGTTCTGGGTGAGGGGGTTAACCGTCTACAAAATCTAGATCTAAATGATGCAGACTCATGACTATGGTAGTGTAATGGTTCTGTTAATTCCTACGTTCTAACTGTTAGGTAGCATATATTAAATCCTGATACCACTATTGGTTCTTGCTCTTTAATTCTGAAACCTACGAATGTGGTTTTATGCGGAATTTCGTCCTGGTGTCAAATTTTATGACACTGTGATAAGATATGTAATAAAATGGATGTTTATACATTATCTAGTTGACAATCGTGTCTAATGAACGTTAGTTTATGTATCAGACCAAATTACTCACAAGAAATAAAAATCTTTTTAACTATTTACACATCTACAAAAACATTGATATAAAATACGCACGCATATATGTGTATATATATGCATATTTATACATACATATATATATATATATATATATATATATATATATATATATATATATATATATATATATATATATATATATATATATATATATATATGGGGTGCGTAAATAATTTACCGCTAAGTCACTTAGTTAAGAAAAGGAATTAAGGAATTTAAACTATTTCCTTAAAGTCTTCAAAATTTTCTTCTAAGACTTGTTCTATTCGTAGAGGAACGTTTTTTTTTTCCTTTTCTCGCAAGTCCTAACCAGGTTAGCTGGAGAATTAAACATGAATTTTGGCCTGCTTTTAAACTGACAACAACTGACATCCCGTCATGTAAGTAAAGAGAAACTTTCGTCTTAAATATGTAGCAAATAGTCACTATTCCACTGATTTATGTTCTGCAAGGAGAACGCGTCGAATTAGTGTTCAAGAGAGTGAGTAAGTTCCATTGCTTTAAGTTCTTCAAATAGAACACGCCTTAGTTGTGTTCAAAGATGAGTCGTTTTTATTTCAAACTACTACACATTATAGTTCATAACAAATAGGCTAGTTTAATTCATTCATTAACATTACTCCACTGTACAAGACGACATATAAAAAGGTGGTTTAGCATTCGTACGAATACGCAAAGATGAAGAAATATTGCAATATTCATGACGATATAATAGGTCTGAATATTGACACGTAGAGTTGCACAGTCGAGAAAAACTTCAGATATCACAATTGGTTCCGTTTTTCCCAAACTCTGGAAAAGATGTCTTGACTTTCCGTTCGAGACTGGCGATATCACCAGCCAACGTATACCAAAAGTGACTGAAAATCACCTTACCTTCGAACAACATTAGTCAAAGACCATCACAGGAGGGTGTGTGCTCGCAAGCTATATCTAAATATCCCTTGCCCTCTCTAAGGTTCTTGGGTGTCTCTTAAGCCTTTGGGTATATTGCATTCTGCCATGCAAACGTTTCTTGCGATTTTAACGAGCTACTTCGTGATATTTTAGCGACAGGACTAAGAATACAGTACCAACAAACATGAAGGAAATCATGGCTTACTGTATCGGATGCAATACATTTCGCAATAACAAATCACAACCGTTGTTATAAGCGTATCCGGAGACAGGGTTCTTAGCCATTCGAGAAATCGAAGAAAAAAGAACTGATGATTCTGGCATGGCTCTGAAAGAACAGGTGATGAACATGTAGCATTACAGAGATCTGCACGCAAGATAAGATCTTACCCTGCCTCTTTGAAGGTAAACGAAGCAGTCACCGGGGCTGCTATTGACCAAAAAAAAAAAAAAAAAAAGTGGCACAACTGAACCAAGATATCATTCTTTCTTGAAGTGGGGAAACGTTGCATGCGAAAAGTGTAATCGTTCGGGACAACCCCAGAGAGCTGAAGAGACATTATTGTTCTGCTGCCTCACCGGAGCGCTTCTTTGCATCTTCCAGCATCGATTGCCAATATTGATTTCAAAATTGATTTTAAATTGGTTTTAAAGTCGTGCCTGAGTGACATTGCCTCGACGAACATGCGTGACTGTAGTTTTGCACCAGAGGAGAAAAAATAGGGCCTACTTCGTGCAAGGTTTCGCTCCAGGACGCAAAAAAGATGCCAGAAAACGCCCTCGTGCGTCAAGGCTTTATGAATTTTATAATTTCCTGTGCACGAGGGAGTCGCTACACTACGAGAGATGAAAAAAACTAATGAATTTTATTACGGTGCTTTGGTCCACTAGATGTCCAAACTGTATTTGACAGTGTAAGTCAATCATGAACCTCCCTGAAACATGTCCAGGTGATCCTAACTGGTATGATACATTAATTGCACAATTTCTGATACAGGTATCAAACAGGTTTCAGATAATCAAATTGTTATTAAGTGAATTCACTTTCCAAATCTTTGGAAGGAATGCAAGGTACCTTCTTTAACCCCGTTTATCAGATAAATATCATTGTCCTTAATGCATTTTGAAATTTAATATTCGATTTTTGTTAATGACCCTCCGCCATGTTAATAGATATGAACTTATGTGACATATCTCTTATATGAGTGATAATTCCCACTTTGTAACTTATAAATTTTGCTAAATTATTTTGGTAAGATTTTCAACCAGATCGACGATAAAACTATGCAAGAATATTATTCCATGAGATTCCCATGAAAGTCGAAAGAGACATCCTTATTCTGGAACCTGCTTGCCTGATCCTGATACCTTAACCTGATACCTTATTATTACCAATACACCACACATACACCAATGAAGTTAGTCAGATGAGATTCAACGACTCCACAATCTCAGCTCTAAGCAAGTGAGGACTTGAACACCTTAACCCTCAAGCTTGGTTGAAGTCCGAACTGAACTCCGGTTCCTCCGTGTCCGGGGGCATGTCGGTGGTCGTGGAGCCCTTGAGGTGGGGCGGGATGTGAGCGAGCATCTCGTCGGGCCGGAGGACAGGGGTGACGTTGAAGGGAGGCGAGATCATCAGGAGCCAGACGATGAACCCCGTCATGACGAGGAAGGTGAATCCTGCCGCGTAGCAGGTGATGAACCTCATGGGACCTGTCAGTTTGGCCTCCCCGAGTCTCAGGACCACCGTCTCCTTCTTGACCACTTTTCCTTCGCCGTCTTCGCCTTCTTCGGAGCCTTCTTCGCCGCCGGGATCCTCCGTGGGGTCACCCGCCTCCGGGTCTTGGCTCGTCCGTCTTGGCTTTCTCTCGGTTCTTATCTCGTCCATTTCCATCTGTCGAAAAGGGAAGAGCTTTAATCTATTGCAGTTTACTCCCTTGAACTGTCAGAAATAGACATCTTTATTATCTGCAACTGATTGAAGACAGGTCATTCCATTTGTCAAAAATAAATAATTTAAGAATATATAAATGATTACAATTGAATTCCATTGTCGAGAGAGCTAATTCAATCGAATAAAATCGACTGCAATTTCCTAAAGAATATTTTTTGCATTGAATATGATACCATATATTTCAACTTAATTCTTTTTCTGTTAAACTATACATGGAACGTGCCATGACCAATAATTTTTCCTTAAAGAGCATTGTAGTAAAACTAAAAGAAGTTAATAATAGTTAGAAGAGTGTATTAGCATTGATATCAACCTAAAGTAATTGATCTCCAGGAGACTAAGATAAGAATGATTTTTATTCCATGATGTAGCAGTATTTATGGAGATTCAAGGGCTGTAATTAAAAAAGTGTGTAATATTTTCTGCGAAGGAAACCATTGGACATGGCAGTTAAATTTCAATATATTCCATGAAAATAATAATAATAATAATAATAATAATAATAATAATAATAATAATAATAATAATAATAATAATAATAATAATAATAATAATAACACTGAATTAGTGCGGAGCTACAAGTGGAAGTGGTAAATGATACCATTAATATTAAAATACAATACCAGGCTTTCCTGTAATTACCGACAAATTCGACCATAAGAAAAATGATGATATTAAAGAAAATAATCAGTGTAACATCAGGAGCAACAAGAACAACAAAATGATAACAAAATAGGCAAGTGTCGAGTATTTCGGGATAAAACGTGTTTTAACTGAGGGGGGAAAGTATTT
>NC_089757.1:9093769-9151269 GCF_040412425.1 Macrobrachium rosenbergii | reverse complement strand
CTTCCGTAACTTAACGAAACAATTTCTTTATAAAATTATCTTTGCTTACTGTGAGCAGTGAAATGTGAATAATAACATAAAGATTCGTACTGTTTGTGTTTATTGTCTCCGGATAATTGTTCGGATATTTGATGATACAAGACGAAAAATTTGACAAGACATTATAATATATTAAAAAAGTGAACGAAGATATAAATCAATCAGCTTAGATAAATAAGCGAATGAAGAAATAAAACGATAAGTACATGCATAAAATTTTGGCAAGAACGGCACTGACTGACAATAGCAGGGGTAGGAGAATGATTAAATATAAGCAGAAGAATAATAGGTAATGCAAAGAATAAAAAGGCTCAGGGGGATAAAGCGAGATAAAAATGAGGACATTAAAAAGAATGCAGGAAAAACGGAGGACTACAATTATAAATCAAAGTTAAATACATATACATACATACATACATACATATATATATATATATATATATATATATATATATATATATATATATATATATATATATACATATATATATATATATATATATATATATACATACATATATATTACTTTATCACATACACAATTGTTTTGTACATTAGTACAATTGCTAACAGGACCTCATTCAGACTGGGTGGTATCTAGTGGAGGTATTTATTCAAAAAAAGTTACAAGCTTTCTAGGACAAACAGGCCTCGTTCTCAAGTATCCGTACAATGATTGTATGGATACTTGGGAATGGGGAATGTTTGTCCTAGAGAGCTTGTAACTTTTTTTTAGTAAATACCTCCACACAAGATATCATCCAGTTTGAATGGGGTCCTTTTAGTAAATATATATATAAATATATACAGTGTATATATATACAGTGTATATATATATATATATATATATATATATATATATATATATATATATATATATATATATATATGTAAGGAAAATAAACATAATCATCATACGAATATATAAAAAATGATAACGTATGAACAAAACGAACATGAAGAACCAGGAGAGACGGAGAAACGGTTAAAGCTGGAATGAACGAACACCGAGCTGAATGAAAGGACCCATTAAAATTGCATACCTTAATCCAAAGGCCTATTCAGGAGTAGAGAAAGTGCAGAATGGCTGACATAAGGGAAGGCTAACAAGAAGTTTAAAACAAGAAACGGAGACAACAGAAGAGAAACGCCCAGAGATCGATATCTGCTCCGTAAATGTGATGTAATATTCGTCCTTTGTTTTGTAAATTTGCCTGACCGTCTCAGCAACCACCTTTTCTCACATTGCAGTCACTTTTATAGAAGAATGGCTGTCTCTGTCTCTCTACCTCTTGTTTTTACTTGAAATACACACTCAAAACGTCTCACATCAAATTGGATAGACCTCTCTCTCTCTCTCTCTCTCTCTCTCTCTCTCTCTCTCTCTCTCTCTCTCGCTCTCTCTCTCTCTCTTCTTTGAACAATCAATATCATAATCAAGGATTTAGAGCAAATGGGAGCCTTATCTCTCTCTCTCTCTCTCTCTCTCTCTCTCTGAATGTTCCCCGTCGCAGGAACTAGGAAACAGTCCCACGGAACATTTATGAAATATAAGAACGAAGAAAATTACTGATGAAGCTGTTAAAAATATAAAACTGACATACTTTAATAATATATATATATATATATATATATATATATATATATATATATATATATATATATATATATATATATATATATATGTGTGTGTGTGTGTGTGTGTGTGTGTGTATGTGTGCGTGCGCGCGTTTGTAAACCATTAGCAAATGGGAGAATATGTAAACGGCCATACAGACAGATGGAGAGACCGACACATACATTTACTAGTTGCACAGGACTCTGACCTGGGGTCATAAAAAGCCGAACAACACAATGGCATAAAACTCTGGATAATTAGACAAAGAGAAGAAATAAAGCATGATAAACACTAAAGGCGAGAGACGATCGAACTTTATTGATGAGTCATTTGATGACATTTGGAGAATTCACTTTCACGTTCCGCGAGGAGGAGAGAGAGAGAGAGAGAGAGAGAGAGAGAGAGAGAGAGAGAGAGAGAGAGAGAGAGAGAGAGAGAAGCCCGGCGCACTCCACATCCGCCATGAAAACTGCTTTCGGAAATCAATGACCAATTAATTTCCGCAGTGAGGTGTGAAATAGTATAACTGGCACAGAATGCTCGCAGAGAGAGAGAGAGAGAGAGAGAGAGAGAGAGAGAGCTTTTATTCTTCTCAGTTGTACTTTACAAAAAAAAAAAAAAAATGACAGGCAGCAAAATATTTTTGCAGGTATCATTTATAATAGAGATCGTGCATTTAATGATTATAGCACATCCCACTGTTCTTATTAAGCTCTAGAGATGTCTAATTTTCATAAGGTGTTAAAATATGTGTCAGAAGCCTTACTTAGCGGCTGCTTCACCCTAGCAAGTAATAAGCGAGATATATAAAAAACTATGCAAGTCCAATTACTCCCACATACACATCCAAATACACATAGATGCGTATGACAAATATACACGCTAACATATATATATATATATATATATATATATATATATATATATATATATATATATATATATATATATATATATATATATATATATGCATACATGATGGCCAAAGTTATCAGAGCGGAAGGGCAAGACAATTACAAGGGTGCCAGATGTTTCATCGTCTTTTCGATTGTTTTGGAAGCAGGTATGTCAAAGCTTCGATAGCAAAGAAAACTTACGGGTTGATATAAACTTTCAAAAAGGGCCTCTGGTGGGAATGGTACAGAGCATTCCAAGAGTTACCGAGAATGATTGGATGGCTTTGTTCTTATTTTTACTTCCTCGATGTTAGAAAGGTTTTGATTAGAAAGGAATGGTATCCATCTATTGATATATTTAAATGGAGGTCAAAATATCTCACCATTGCATTGGCTGGGACGGAATTCTCTTCTTCAAGTAAATTAGTATAGTGCCACAGCTATCTACCTTTCTCGACTGAAGTATATTTATCTCTCTCTCTCTCTCTCTCTCTCTCTCTCTCTCTCTCTCTCTCTCTCTCTCTCTCTCTCTCTCTCTCTCTCTCTCTCTCATGAAACTTAGTTTAACATCTTTCTACACTTGATTTCTTCATTTTCGCCACAAAATTTTAACGAACATTTCTCTAGTAATCGGATATACATTCATTGTTCGTACCATCCCTTGAAAATTCATCATTACTTTAACTACATTGCTCATTGTTAATTTCCCTAATCACTTTCCAACAGTGTAGATTTTTTTTAAATATAAAACCCTTTCATCCACTTCAGTCACTCTTTTCGAACAAATACTGTGCAGTAGCATGCGACGCCTGTAGGTCCCAAGACTGCATATGATAAATTTAGATTCTCCTAACATATGCGCTCAGTCCCTACTCAGTTTCCAAATCGGACCATCTGACATTTGATAATACTCTCATGGCATCCTTGTACCTACGAGTGTTTCTTCATCCATTTATACGTACACACACATATGTATGTATGTATATTTGTGTGTTTGTTAAAAATGAAGTATGACATTTCTGTAAATATTCAAAATTCTATTGCTCAACGTGAAGTTCCTTCTTCATCTACGAGAAACGTCTTTTGAACAGGACGAAACAATGGGTACAACACTTATCTTTTAACTACTTAATCGGAGACAATTACTGCCGCAGAAGAAATTGTATGACTTGTTTATTCATAAATTCTAAGCAATTCCAGAGGTAAGAAAAGGAAACTAAGGAATCTAATAAATAAAATAAAATTAGGCTAGGAAATAAGACGGCCCACAAACTTCCTCACGTTATTCTCTCCCTACGGAGTTCCATTCCCGCTTGCCATATCTCCGATAGGAACCTCGTGAATAATTCAGCCTTATTACTCATGCAACCCAAATTATCTTCCTCCGTCATTACTTTGTTTTTAGTAATGCGTGACCTATACTTGTCGTCATTTTTTAAATAATACGTTCACGTCTCCGCCCCCTGTTGTCCATCACTGTCTCGTTTGACATTTTCTTTGTTCTGCGGTTCTTTGTTCCTCTAAGAGGTTACGTTCTGAAATGCCTTAGTGTTTGTTTATAGAGTATATATATATATATATATATATATATATATATATATATATATATATATATATATATATATATATATATATATATATATATATATATATATATACTGTATATATATATATATATATATATATATATATATATATATATATATATATATATAATGTAAAGAGAAAGAGATAACAGATAATAGTATTATATATATATATATATATATATATATATATATATATATATATATATATATATATATATATATATATATATATATACAGTATATATAATATAACGTAAAAAAGAGAGAGAGAGAGAGAGAGAGAGAGAGAGAGAGAGAGAGAGAGAGAGATAACAGTATGTGTCACCCTAGGTAAATCATTCTTTGTTCGTATGCGAAAGGCCTGAGGGCATAAAGTTTTCTCCCAACACTCGTCTTCTCATTGACCTAGACGAGCGTTGGGAGCGGAGGCAGGAAGTTGCTCTTCCGTGAATGTAACGCGCCCGTGCAGACGTTGTTTTTCTCCGCCGCTAACGGTCTTTTAAGGTGCAATTTAAACTTTATGATCGTACGGTACCAATGATATAATAACCTATAATTTCGCTCCACTTGATAAATATCATACCTAATTTTTGTAGGTAATTTATGAAATGGCATAATAAATATGAATGCACAGACAAATAGAGAACCGTGAATTATATTGATAAACCGACTAAAAGGTAATTACATAATTAGATCATTCCAATAAGCAACTCAATTATTCAACTATCTAATCCATAAATAAATTTTTGTGAATAAATAATATATTTCAAATAAATAGGGAAGGAAAGGAAGAACTAGAACCACCTGAGAAGGCAATTAAAGAGTAAATGGGATGCACAACGACATTGTCTCACGCGCATCAACCTCTCGGTAAAATTTCTTCAGAGAAAGTTACCCCATTGTTCGGGAGTACTTTATGTGTGCCGGAGATTCTGGCCGAAGGGGTAAGGTGGGGGAGGGTTGGTGTTGCTGGGGGCTATGGTGGGAGTCGGGTCGGGGACAAGGATGCCTTTTGGAGGGAGGGGGTGTGGTGGTGGTGGGGGGGGTGTGATTGAGGTCGGGATGTGTCTTAAATGGAACCTTTGCAAAGAGAATAAAAGAAAAGTTGTCGGGAGGACGGAAACGGTGCTCCACGAATTACATTCAGCCCCCTTTCTCTCTCTCTCTCTCTCTCTCTCTCTCTCTCTCTGTCCGCCTGTCTGGTCGCGTACGCCGTCTTTTAGCTATCTGTCTACCTGACAGTTTCTGTTTATGGCATTTTATTTTATAAATGCTTTTCAGCTTAGCGGTGCTGATTTTTTCCCGTCGGTTTGAGTACAACTTGTGCCTCGTTCTATCGCCGATTCTATTTGGTAGATTTTGCTCGCCTTCATCTAATACTTCCTATCCATATATGTGCATTTATTTGCCCCCCTGAACATTTACAGTCTGTAATCCTATCACAAATGACTACACAATTCAGGCGAAAATGAACCCCTTGACTGCCCTTAACCCTTACCAAACATCTCACGGGCTTTCCGGTACGACTTTTCTCCCCCTTTGACCTTTTCCAGGGAAATCCCTCATTACATCCAGATAATCACCAAGTTCAACAAGTCCATCCGGAGGGAGCCAGTGTCAACAGCCGTGAATGGCCAAGACAAGCACTGAGGGCGTCAATAACCGTCCTGCAACGCTGCAACGCGCTTGTGATCACGTGCAATTGCATGTAATCGTACCCTTTACGTCTTCACTCCTTTGTGCCACGATTCCTTGATATCAGGGTATTTATTTCTTTAGATTAGGCACGGGGTTAGCAATCCCATCCGAAAGAGTCATTCCTGGAAGCTTGCAACAGACGTCAGGTGCCACAATAAGGCGAAAGAAGCCGCGTAAGTTCATCTATCTTCAATAACCACAAATTTGTTCCTTATTCCGATCCACCTTATGGTACTAAGGTGACTGAAGGAAGAGATTATACTGAGCAACTTCGCTTCAGCCTACGATATCTCTCCCAGCAGTTATGTGCATAACATCCCTGTCATCCCTGATTGGTAGCTTATCATTAACGAAGTCTAGCGGTTATGCTGCTCACCAGCACCACCTCCCAACGAGTTTAATATTTCATAAATCTCGGATTCACTGGGAAGACGGTGACTAAGGTGAGGCAGTGAGGAGTAATACCACTGGGATATACAGAGGGGCAAAATTACTGCTTATCTTTCTTTTCTGTGTGGAATTACGACAGAAACACGAGGAGTAAAGTCATTATTATTATTATTATTATTATTATTATTATTATTATTATTATTATTATTATTGTTGTTGTTGTTGTTGTTGTTGTTGTTGTTGTTGTTGTTGTTGCGTGATAAAATCCACAATTAAATAGTAAACTATATTACTAAGTAAAATAAACAAGAAAAGACTTTCGAACACCTGATGAGGATTCGAAAATCTTTGCTTATTTATTTTACATAGTGAGATAGTTTACTATATAATTATGGATTTTTATTGCACAGATTGTTTTCCACGAGATTGTGAATTTCTTAGCAGTTATTATTATTAGTATTATTATTATTATTATTATTATTATTATTATTATTATTATTATTATTATTATTATTATTATTATTATCTGCCAACGCCAAGTCTTGAAATCGTTAGTGATAACGAGAAACATTTGCCTTATTAATAGTGAGTTTACAGCTTTTGAAATGGAAACCTCCAGAAATCAAAGATGGAGGTTAACTGCAGCCTGAAGGATGAATTCAATAACTTTCCAGCGCCATGTCACTCGTAGGATTTGTATGTGTGTGTGTGTGTGTGTGTGTGTGTGGAGCTTTCTAGAACGTAGCATGGTTGACATTTCTGAGCAAATATAAGTTCCTCGTTGGACGAATCGGTAGAGTTCTCGGCTAGCACTCGGGTCTCCGGACGGCCAATGAAGAATTAGAGGAATTTATTTCTAGTGACAGAAATTCATTTCTCGGTATAATGTGGTTCGGATTCCACAATAAGCTGTAGGTCCCGTTGCTAGGTAACCAATTGGTTCGTAGCCACGTGAAATAAGTCTAATCCTTCGGGCCAGCCCTAGGAGAGCTGTTAATCACCTCAGTGGTCTGGTTAAACTAAGGTATACTTCTAAGCAAATATTGTTAAGATTACACTAAGCAAATATTGTTAAGATTACGCTAGATAACACGCTGCCCAACTCGAGATCAAATTTTTTTCCTTAAATAAAGAGTCTGTGCAGTTAGGCAACGGATTGCTACCTGAAGCCGACAAAAAATGGAGGTTAGTATACTAAGGAAACTTATCACATAAGATATTAAACAAACAGCAACAATTACTAATTTTCTTTAAACTTTCTAATAACCGAAGGTGGAATATCTTGCTCCTGACAAGCAGTTTACCGGAGATGAGATGGACAACACGAAACAAGGAAGCGTATGTTGAACACTGCATATCACTTTTACAACATTTCTAACAACATTATCTGTTACTCACTACAATGTTAGAAAAAACAGAACTGGACAACTATTCTCCTCTATTGTTTATTTTCTAATTCCATTGAGTTAAAACTGGCACCAATGTCTTTAACTTGACAACCCTATGAAAACCAGCATATCTATTTTATGAATTTCTGTTTACAAATCGACAACTTCCAACGATCAGTTAATAACAAAATATCCGGAATGAACTGCGCATAAAGTGTTTGGCTCTCTCCCCGCTATGTGAACGCGCAATTCGTCGGCATTCACCCATTGAACCTTGGTATTTAAGAACAAAGCTAAAGTAAGTTTTTTTTTTTTTCGTCGGGATGCTAAATCTTAGGCAATCTCTATTGATTCCCATTACAATAATGGATCTGTGAGTGCAAATCCCTTGACGTTTGTTTTCCAAACGCAATGCTGACGGGTATTTTGGCACCTCACCATCTGTACTGGAAATGAGAGTAAGAACGAATTTGTGATTTGCTCTTATTTAGTCTTTTGTTTCCGGTCTCGCTATGGGGCCTTTTCAAACCTGAATCGGATTACTGATGATTGGTGGAAGTTTCTATAATTCTTTGAGTGTAGAAGGTATGGGCATTAGAGAGCAACATGCGTATGCACACTGTTATGATAGTTTTTAACATTTAATTTCTGAATTTATTTAGCAATTATTAGAACTTACTTTTTTTTTTACATTGTTCATGGTAATGGAGGCTGGCATATATCTGTCTAGTCGTTAAATCCCCTACATAAAAACAAGACAATGCTGTACAAGATGGAATATGTGCAGATGGACTGTAAGGTTTGTTTAGACATAAGGAAATGATTAAGGGTTGTTTTGTATTCCATTAAATCATCTTGCTATTTATTGCCACATCCTCAAAATATTATTATTATTATTATTATTATTATTATTATTATTATTATTATTATTATTATTATTATTATTATTATTATTATTATTATTATTCTACCAAGTACACGTTTGGAGTAAATTAAAATAGCCTCCAACTGCCAAGGAATATTCAGGAAAATGGAATGAGACGCTCTCTCTCTCTCTCTCTCTCTCTCTCTCTCTCTGTCTCTACATGTATATATACCTATATATATTTGTATGTATTATATATATATATATATATGTATATATACATATACACATATGTATACACTTATACATACATATTTATATTATATATATATATATATATATATATATATATATATATATATATATATATATATATATATATATATATATACAGTATGTATTATTTAATGTATGAATATATGTGTATATATATGTATACTATATATATATATATATATATATATATATATATATATATATATATATATATATATATATATATATATATATACATATATATATTCATATACACACACACAACATATATATATATATATATATATATATATATATATATATATATATATATATATATATATATATATATAGACCCATATTTGTTTCCCTTTGCAAAGAGTGGCTCCATAGGCTGTTACGACTCCAGGTAACAGGTTATTCTTCCCCTTCTATGGCTGCAACCCAGTACAGCAAACGAACTACCAAGTGCGTAATTGACCGCCAAGGTCAACGAAAGTACAACGGTATTTCAAAGGGAAATTTCTCTTATTTCTTCGTCCTCGCCAGTTTGAAAGCGTGGTCCTCTTGCCAATGAAGCGAGTGTTATAACCACTAGAGTTCAAGGATTTGCCACGTACGTAGATTGCTTTCGGCTTACCGCTGAGCAATCAGTCCACACTGACGTAAACGGGTACTAGCAACTGCACTGGGCAAAATTAAGGGGGTTGGGCGGTAGCCTCATCCCCAAAGACTTACAGAGAAACCGAAAGGCTGGGTCCTCCTTGCTCAGCCGCCTCCGAAGGGTAAAAAGGCATTTGTCGGGAAAAATATGTACAACAACGAATATGTAATACCAAATTCCTCATAGATATTACATATTCACTTCATATTGCTTTTAGCGAACTGTCGACCTAACTGCTCAGTTCTCCTCGCTGCTGGGAGAAAGGGAGCTGGGGATTTGGTACGATGCATGTACACATTCGCTACCGGGTTCTAAGTGATGTCAGGCAGGGCAGCCGATCGAGGCTACGGCCTACCCCAACGCAAAATCAAAGCCCTTCAAAAGAAGGCATCGTGCTTACCCCAATTAAAAATGGGAAAAACCACGTTAAAACGAAGAAGAAGAATTGCTTTTAGATTGAGTGATACCAACACAATTAAATCTCATACTGATGTGGCAGCGGTTCTCATCACTACATGTAAAATAAAGAAGTTCTCTATTATTACTTTCGTCTAAATATTATACTAAAATGAGCGAGCTATTGTCATGATTATCACATACAATAATAATGGTAATGATAATGAAATTTTTTGTTGTTATTATCGTCGTCTATAGTGCCCTCGAGACAAAAGTGAGAGGGGTCACTCTTTCACTAAGAGCACGGCCATTACAGAGCGTCGGGACGCGCACGTGATAGAGTGGCCTTATCTTGGACGTTCTTCATAAATTTCTGAGGGGTTCTGCTCCGGCTCTTACAAGCTTAATTGGGTAAAGTGAAATATAAACTCTTTTACCATTTCTTTTATTTGTTTTACAAGTTTCTCTCTCTCTCTCTCTCTCTCTCTCTCTCTCTCTCTCTCTCTCTCTCTCTCTCTAAACACACACACATACCCAGGCAAAATATTATATAGTCTTAAAAAGATATAAGTATAAATAAAATATGTATATGTGTAAATATGAATGTATTCATGTGTTAAATACGCACACACACTCACATGCACACACAAACACACACACATATATGTATATGTATACATACATACATACATATATATATATATATATACATACTGTATATATGTGTGTATGTATGTATGTATGTACACACACACATATATATATATATATATATATATATATATATATATATATATATATATATATATATATATATAACACTTATCTACTTCCTTTTCCACTTACGAGTGGTATACTGGGATACAGATTTTAGTCCATGTTCATCTCACCCAGGGCAACAAGAGGCTTAAGTCAATTAACTACTAAGTATCTAATTCACTGTTAAGTGTTTCAAGATAGTAGGGCGTGTGTCTTAACCTTCAGAAAACGAAGACAATATATGTATGTATGTATATATACATACATATATATATATATATATATATATATATATATATATATATATATACATATATATATATATACATTTATATATACACACACATATATATATATCACACATTAACACAGGTGAAAAATAAGAGACGGGGTGTAGGTTCTGACCGGTTTCGACTTTATTTTCAATCACGTCCAAAAAGTGATTATAATCATCGACATACATACATACACACATACACACACAGACATATATATATATATATATATATATATATATATATATATATATATATATATATATATATATATTGTATATAAAATTCTCATTATTATAAAAGTCTAGCCAACGAGAGAGCGAATTCTGAACTAGGATGAAATTTTTTGAACACTTTCTGCAACAATCTTCATTAAGTTTCTACCGACCGAAACAGAAAGATACATAAACAATAGCAAATTGTAATCGGTGAATGCCTGTTAGTAAAGAAGTACACTGAGCTAGCAACTCTGTACATCTCTATAATAAACAGACAGAGACAGCGTAATCTCTTTATATAATTGCATGTAAAAGTCCGATCTGCTTACCCACCTACAAGAAAGTATTTCTGAATAAAGGAGCATTCATAGAATTGAAACCCAAAGCTCAAGATCACCCATATGTCACGTATGTTTAATATACCGTTGACCATAGAATTTCGTTTTAGTGGAAGTTAGAGAGGCCTCGACAGGCATCCTTTGTAAATAAAGTAGCACTACAGGGATCCAGGAATACTGGGAAATTCAAATGTTTCTTAAAAACAGTTTAAAATTACAATAATGAGAATGATGAATAATACAAGGAGGAAGCAAATGAAGAAGGAGCGAACACAATGAATTACCTTCAGAATCATCATCGTCATTATACAGTACCTAAGGCCATGTATGTGTCTATGTATACATACAGTATATGCTCACAACACGCACATACACATACACACACATATATACTGTATATATATATATATATATATATATATATAAAGTGTGTGTGTGTGAGAGAGAGAGAGAGAGAGAGAGAGAGAGAGAGAGAGAGAGAGAGAGAGAGCATACAACCTTCGGCTGAAAATTGAGACGTAGTATACGTTCAGTAATCATATAAATGTTCACACTCCACTGGATGAGAACATGAAAATTCACTGACAGTTAGTCAATTGGACAATCAGTCAGTCAGGCGATCAGTCTTAACAGGGTAAAACAATTAAAACAATGTTCGAAAAGGAAGTCAGGGTAATGTTCAGACAAAAAATCTCGATGCCCACGTCTGCAATAAGACATCATAGAGCTGGACTACTGTCGACAGATATATTTCAGTTTGTTAATTTTATAACAGAGTAAGCTAAAAAAAAAAAAAAGCAGTTTCTTATATTAAAGAGAGAGAGAGAGAGAGAGAGAGAGAGAGAGAGAGAGAGAGAGAGAGAGAGAGAGAGAGACTCCTTCAACCAACTATTTAATGGCTTGGACATAAGACCGTTAAGTTACGTTTTGCTGAATATCTCTTGACATGTCTTGATAGCCAATAAAAAATGGCTACAACTATGAAACATCCCATATATCTGAACAACTTTATATCATTTATAAGCAATATAAAATATGATTCCTACCCAAGGAAACGCTTTTAATGTCAAATTCCACCCAAAACACGAGTAATAACGTTCAGGTACTATCAGAAAAAAGGTAAAATCCTGAAGAAATATAATTATTGCTATGAAAACAAGCATTTAAAGATCAAAATTCAACTCTTAGGAGAGATCCGACTATTGTATAAAACTTTAAACCGTTGAACAATTTACCTCTTCAACATCTGTACCATCAATATTAAGAGGGAAATGGGAATGTATCACAAAAAGACATTGATATGATGCTGGGAATAGGTTTCATTATTTTCTTTTGGTATTCTGAAAGATGAGAATAAAATTAGACGGGATACCAGATAAGGAGACAGATATGATAATGGAGCAGAGTTGATAGGCAAATTAAACATGACATTTAATGTGACAGATAGGGTGCGTGGGGCGAGGTTCATCTTTAACAAGAGTCTCCAGTTCCTAAATAGAAGCTACTACCGTGCTTGCAGTATTATTTTCATGTACTGGGCTTGAGGCAATATTTTAACTTGGAAATAAGGCCTACTATCTTTTATCTTATGGACGAAGAAGAGGAAAACATAAAGGTCTTTCCATAGAGCTAAATTTTCGTAAAGTGGGAACAGCTAATAGTATTTATATATGTATAAATACATACATACATTATATATACTGTATATATATATATATATGTGTATATATATATATATATATATATATATATATATATATATATATATATATATATATGTGTGTGTATACATATATAATGTATATATGTATATATATATGCATACACACACACACACACACACACACACATATATATATATATATATATATATATATATATATATATATATATATATATATATATATATATGTGTGTGTGTGTGTGTGTGTGTGTGTGTGTGTGTGTGTGTGTGTGTGTGTGTGTGTACAACTGGGGCTTACAAGACAACATTAATATTAATGACCTCACAAGAGAGCAGTCTTTTAGCATCAGTACTTTGCGTATTAGTGTTCATTAACTATTTTCAAAACCCCATATGAAAAACAATATATGAAACAGGAAATGAGTGACACCTCCCCGAACGGTCACCCTATACATTACATATATTAATTAATTTATTGATATACACTTTTTCTTTGCCTGCAAGGAAATAAGTTTTGAATGCCGGACCTGGGTACTTAATTAATCTCACCCTCGGTCATTTCACTCCAACACCATCATGGAGACGGGCTTACGTAAAGAATCTGTAAATGGGAAAATATATCAAGAACTTTATGTTCATCATTTAGATCTAAGAATAAACGGAGTCTCAGTAAATCAGTCCATCTCAATATAATTAATTTGGTGAAACTCTGGTCTGGTAAAACACACGGCGACCTAAAGTAATGTGGATTATTGATGCTGAATTTGGTATGATGTTTACTATGAAATTACGGCGAAAAAAACGCGAAAATTTAAACAACTACTTAGCTCCAAAATTCCTAGTCATATAGTCATGACACTTGATATTCCAATATGAGTATGCATTTTTTAAAAATTAGTGCACTGAATAATGCGTTTTAACTTACAAATTTATATAAATCTTGAAATTGTGTGAATGAACTTATACATTAATATATGCGCTTCTAGTATTTCCAGGTCAAGATCTCACAGTGATTCAAGTTTTTCTACATTCATCTACTCTAATATATCTTTAGGGACACTGAGGCAGGAAATATACACATGAATGCATACATGAATGCATGTATATATGGATGCATAATATTAGGTATTCTTGCTAGTGTTTACGCACAGAAACCTACAAAAATACTGAAAATGTAGAAAGCTGAGTGCATATGAGATTCTATTTCTCATTAATAATCAATATGCATCTATAAGCTGAACATTAAATTTACTTAAGATAGCTGTGAAACTTCTAAAGTACACCGATGCTATCCTTCAGTTGTTATACATATTTTATATACACTCGCTAATGCAATTCTTGATATTATTATTAATTTTAATATATTACAGAATGAATGTCTTTTCCTGTAATACCACAGTGTAATATGAATATAAGAAGGCCCATAAAACACATGGTTGCAACGTTTAAATAATGTTTTATGGGCCTTCTTATATTCATATTACAGAATGTTGTGTAAACACAATAAAAAACTCTACGGTATCTGTTTGCCGAATTTCATTTACTCTCTAAATTAGATTTTAATTTCTAATGTTAGCACCGAATTTCAGCATAGACCACTGAAAGCATATCTTGGACTTTGAATACCTCTTCTTATCAGGTAACTGATGAATTAACGTAAGAAATATAAGGAAATTCTGAGGACATTAAATCTAAACATTTTTATCATTTATTACTTTGCCAAACGTAATTTCAGCTGACTGTAAGGGAAGAACTAGCTATGAAAGAACTGGCAATGCATCTACATATCTCATTATCAGTTCCCTGATAATGAGACATATTCAGAATATGTATGAGTGTTTGTGTATGTTGTGAGTGGCTGATTGCAAGTTATCTGTCCATCAGTCAATCAATCGCACACACACACACGCACATGAGTGTGTGTGTGTGAGTCTGTATTTGTGTGTATTGTGCTATCTTGCACTGTATTTTTCTCATCTGTATTTTTGTTTTTGTCATATGGGAACTCAATTCCATGGAAGCCAATGACAAAACAACAACAACAACAACAACAACAACAACAACAATAATAATAATAATAATAATAATAATAATAATAATAAATTCATTGCTTACCAATATTCTACGTGTCATCTTACCTATTCCGGTACAGAAAAAATTGGTTGTCCTTCTACAGCAATGGAACATAAAGAGAAACTCAACCGAAATAAGTAAACACTGGGCGATAGAACATTTCCTAGGAACCAGAGCTATAAAGGACACCAATCCCTTCGGGAAAAATGTCCGGCAGAATCACGAAGGGCTGTATGTAGGCCCTGTGATGGTTCCCCTTAAAAAAAAGGTGGGGGGGAAATTCGTGATGCTTAACGCTCATCTCCGGGAGGATCGGACGATCCACCTGCCCTGGAATGTACCGTCTGCCCTTTGCAACGAAGGCGAGCAGCCTACTCGGGTATATCACGGAAATTTCGGCCGGCAACTAACCTTTTCGAAATGGAAGACGTAAATCTGAGTGCCCTGCGTTGTTGATGTTTTGTGTGTCTTCCCTTTCTTCTGTTTTTCCAAGCGTCTTCTCCCTCACCCTGTCCGATCTATCTCTCTTGCTCTCTCTCTCTCTCTCTCTCTCTCTCTCTCTCTCTCTCTCTATCTCTCTCGTGTCCACCGCCACCACAACCCAGCGCCACAGCCACCAGTTGACTCCTGTGTGAACCTTATGCCATTTTTGTGATTCCCAACCTGTTGCAGGCGATGCCTTTCGTTTCTAATGAAGCTCTGTCACTTTGTCCACTTCACTTCAGGCTTCGAAAGCCCACGCAGCACCCCCAGGCATTCCCAGGGCCTCTCGCGCCCTCCGTCGATAAATGTGGTTTTGGTGACGTGGTTCGCGTGCGATGGGGCCACTCCCGACAAAGGTACCAAGGCTTCTGGTGGGAAGCTTTCCCCTCGCCCGTGTCTCTCTCTCTCTCTCTCTCATCGCCCTATCCTATCCCACCGCCGCCTGTCCCTCTTGCCTCCCCCTCCTCCCTCTCCCCTTCACCTAATACCAGACCCGTCTCTAGTACCCATCCTCCCCCTACCCTCCCTCTGATGGGAACAGGCATCCTCTATTCCCCTCCCCGAACCCTCGCTCTTTACATTCCCTCGTATCCCCTCCCAGACTGCTTCTCTCCCCTTCGTCGTATCTCTTCCCTCTATTCCCCACATGTCCCTCTATTCCTCTAACCCCCTCCAAATAATTCTCCCCTCCATTTACCCTCTTCATTATCTCTTTCCTATTACCTGGCCTCTCGCGTGTGATCTGCGTTTGCATTTCCTCAAATTTCCAACTGACGTGAAACACTCTTCTCTTTCTTTTTTTCTTTTTGTCACATTTCAAATGATTCCAATGCAAACTATCGAGGTGAAGTGCGTCAAAAATGGAGGAGTATCCGACAGACGAAAAAAGTGTGACCGCCATTGTTTGAGGAGTTATATATTTTTCCCCGCGAGAGGATGGGAGATGCAAGGCAAACAGAATGAAACAAAGCGAACACTGGAAAGAGCGAGTGCATGCTGCGAGTGTATATGCAAGTTTCGGCTCGATTCATTCGAGGTGACTTATTGCCGCAGGCACTTGCCTATCGATTGCTCTCTCGTATGCGTCATCCAAATCACTTTCATGCGTCGCCAAGGGTGTCGTCGGTTTAAACATCTCGGTGGATATGTAAGGGCTCTCTTGCGATAAGCACTCTGTCAGTTGGTACGTCCATATCCTTACCTACCTAAAAATGCCTAGTCACTGATTTATATGTAAAGGAACACCTGCTTTTCATTGTCCCCAAAAAATCTGCTCGCAACTAGAGTTTATTTTCAGTCTGCAAAAATGAACGAGAGTGATATGAAACAGAGAGTTCTCTCAGTGAAGTGGCTCTCTTTACCGTAGATAAGTGTGTTGCTAACAAACATTTGTTGGTTGTTGGCAAAACGTCGATACGAGGGAGGTAGCCAGAAACGCTTGGACCCGATAGTAGATATGTTGTTACAGAAAACGGAACGGTCAACCAAAGAAAATGGGCACCTCTTACTCCAGGAAAAAGAATGTCCTTGCTTTAAAAATGAAGCGAACTTTACTCATGGAAATATAACGTTAGTTTTATTGTTTTTGGAAATTTTAATGACGGGTTATGTTACATGCCTCAGTTCTTTTGCTGACGTGAACTTGACTAAAATCCTTATTTGCCGGTTAACCTACGCCTTACTAATGGCAAAAGAATGTTTGATTTTACTGTTGATGAGAACATTACACGTATATCACACATGGAAAGACGTATTATCTTTGTTGCTGAAAGTACTTTACCAATGCCTTTCACTTGGAAAAATATGTAAGCTTTACTGCCGATTGGAACTTCCTATGTTTTGATGGTCAAAAATAAGAACCAAACATACTTCCCGCACAAGAAAAAAAAATGGCATTTTTCTAATGATGCCAATAAGAACTTTAATTATATTTTAGAAAAAAAAATACTGCACATCGAACATATCCTACGCCTTATGAATGTAAACGGAATAACATTCTTTTTATTGATAATAAGAGCATGCCCGTGTAAATTTTGGAAAAAGATGTTTTTTGCTGATAGCAACTTTGCCTACTTTTCGAACATGAAAAAAGTGAGTTTTACTGTAGATGAGAACTACGCCTACATTCTATACGTACTAAAAAATGTCTTCATTAGTTTGACATTTAAAAATGAGTAGAACTAACACCATATGTATTATACACACACACACACACACACACACACACACACACACACATATATATATATATATATATATATATATATATATATATATATATATATATATATATATATATATATATATATATATATTGACTGCTACAAATGTTGGTGGATCTGTAGGTTCTTAACTTGGCAACAACACATTTAACTGGAAACCAACACGTACATGCAAGAATGAATATAAGTAGTATGATATTTCAAGTAATGGAATGACCCAGGAGAGAAATTCCGGGTCGAAAATAATTAAATGTATTTACATGAATCAGAAGAATCAATTACAAAGAGCCATATACGCTGGGATCTTGGCACTTCCAAGTTAAATTACACAATGCACAAGATTAAGAGTGCTACTCAATATGGAATAAAATATGGTGAATTAACACTCAGGAATAACTTGATCGATGGACATAGGGGCACAGTGGATACAGATGGCTCTGCAGCTGTTCACACACACTTTCTGCAATCTATGGAGAAAGGAACACGATCACTTGTTAAGCCAAAACAAAATCTAATCTTTACAAAGCGGATGCTGAAGGCTTAAGTAGCTAACGTTAAGTTGTCTTCAGTTAAATTATTCTTTAACACTGATAAATGGTTACCTACAATGTTCAAGGTCTAAGCACAATGCAAGGGGAAAAGGAAACGAAGTAAGATAAGAGTATAAGATAAATGACCGAACACTCTTCACCGCACAGTACCTTATTTCCTTAAGTGAAGACCCTTGCGGAATAAATGAGGTCTCAGGCGAGTGGGGACTTCTACACGTGACACTTCAAGGTAACACTTGGATGGCAGGTGATCGGTCAGACAACAGAGGCTAGCGGTTGCTCGGTGACAAGGTGGCACATAGTGGCGTGTCACTGGGTCAGTGGTCCGTCTGCTTCTGCTGTTGTTGACCCCGGGTCGTCCTTATGACCTCGGTTTACTGCCGGTATTCACCATCCTGGACATTTCAGGTGTCCTGTCTGTCAAGGACAATTCCCTTTAATTCCTGCTGCAGGCCGTTCACGTGGTCGCTCGAGAAGGAAGGGTTCTGTCTGAGGAGAAGAGTCTTTTGGCTGTAAAAAGCCGATTAAAACAAGCGCTCTGAAGTTTTGAAGAGGCTTAGTGAGGGAAAGTGCTGACCCTGACGAATTTAATTGTCGAGTTTTGATTAACTTGGAGCGTTTTAAGGAGTGTCTCCTGTCTCTCTGCGTTATTTTTCTAAAAGTTAGCACAGAGGGCTGCGAAGAAGTGATACTTCTGGCTATATATATATATATATATATATATATATATATATATATATATATATATATATATATATATATATATATATATATATATATATATTTATATATATATATATAGTGTGTGTATGTATATATATACATATATAAATGTATGTGTGTGTGCGTGTGTGTGTGTATTCATGCATGGTTATGTTGCACATTTCCACTGAACCTTCTGTAACAAAAATATACACAGCTTAGACAGAAAAAAGGACAAGTTAAATAAAATATGCTTCTCACCTCTGTAAAGTCAATACATTGCACTCTCCGTAAAGAACTAAAAAAATAAATAAATGAAGAGAAAAAAAAAGGTATTAAAAGCTGAAAGGATTGATGGTTTAATCTTTAATATTGGTTCCCTTTTCCAAACTGAAAGGAAGCAGACTATTTTTCGCCATTTACCAGAATTCCGTCGATTGGTGATTCTTTTTGGGAGGGAAGTAAATGTAGCCTGAAGATGAATTTTTGGGGAATATATTTAGATTCAATTTCATTTTCCATGGGGGGATATATTTAATTTTAGTATTGACAGGGGGGTTATAAGAGAGTTTGCATCCGAAAGAAATTATAATTTTCTATTTATTATATTCATTTCAGGTAATCTTTAAGGAACTTCATTCATTATTATGAGAATTTTAGTATAATAATAATAATAATAATAATAATAATAATAATAATAATAATAATAATAATAATAATAATAATAAACTTATGAAAGCCTGTAAGAAGTATTGTCCACTAATGAAAGTATTATAAAGAATTTAAGTTACTGCTGAGTAGGGAATTTGAAAAATGGTGTTAGTCAATGTATAAGCAAATGTTTAAAATTTGTATATTTAAGTCTATCACATTATTACGCATTGTATTGAAGTATTACATACTTCAACACAAAGTATTTACCTTATGTACTGTATATCTTCTGGCAAATATATCAGCCGTTATTTAACATCATACTCGCGGCAAACCTAACATGTCATAGTGCTCGATTTTATATCGTCATTTGTTTTCCAGTGCAGGGCGACACATTAATAAAATCCACAAGAATGAAAACAAAGAAAAGCTTTTGTAAACGGAGCTTTAACGACATTTCATAGATATTTTTATTAACACATATACAGAACATACAGAAAATGACGGGATGACATTATAGGTAAGTATGTGCAAATAATAAACGCCTCTAGCATTCAGAGTACATTGCAATTAAGAAGAAAATACACACAAAATTAATTGACAAGCCACGATTAGATTCGTCATCATTGCCATTATTATGAAACCGCTCAGTTGGCGAAATAAAACTACAAAAAAGAGAAAGAAGCTGTATTTACTAAATTGGTTATGGAATAGGAGCGTAGTATCTCTGAGAAGCACAGAAGTTTTTTGAAGTCTAAGCTACGAGCTAATAAAAGACAGTTTCATGGTTTGAAACCAGTAAAAGACAGCTACGCAGTTATTTCAACAAGGACGACATATGAGACCCTTCCCCAACACCGCCTCATACTGGACAGTGTGCCACTGTGGAAGGTACAAAGAATAAAGATACATTACAATACTAAGTAATTTCTATATAAAAGAGCTTTTAAGTAATAAAAGGAAAGTATTCATTATGCACGTCGACGAACAGTAGTTATTCTTCATCAGAATGAATAACAGCTGATTTTATGACGTAATAATGCTTGAGAGACACATTCTTTGACCCAATATTTTAAGTGTATAATTTTCCTCTAGTTTCATCTCATATGACGAGATTTTAAATAATTTACCAAATCCAGGTCTAGTATCATAGACATCCTACAAATGAATCTTGTTTACGAAAACAGAGAGAGAGAGAGAGAGAGAGAGAGAGAGAGAGAGAGAGAGAGAGAGAGAGATAATAAATTATGTACGTAAATCATATGTCAATAACATCAGACACTGTAATGAATAGAGCCATAAATGAATAATGATAATGCAAACCGAAATTTGTCAAAAGCATCGGTGACGTCACTTCTCGCTCTTCATTTATCACTCCCGAGGCCGTATTGACACCAAGACTGATTAATGATGCAGAAAAAGCCAGTGTTTTATACTACAGGCTAGGCCCATAAATTTAGACTTGCAAGGGGAGAGAGAGAGAGAGAGAGAGAGAGAGAGAGAGAGAGAGAGAGAGAGAGAGAGAGAGAGAGACCTGATAAACAGTTTCATCCCGATGAGGATAAGAATTACCTCGTCGAGGCCGTTCTGTTTTCAGTAATTACGACTGCTCAAATTTTGACAGGGTACAGTCACTCACACCCATTATTTTTCCCCCCCTGCAGCCCACACTTTGACCGCCAACAATCCCCTAAACAACCTTAGAGTTAATTTACTACTCAAGTCAACAGAAGTACAATGGGTTTTTAGGAATCGCCAATATAGCCTTCTTTAATTGTCCGGAATCAGATTTGGGTCTATTTGGTTGCCAGCCGAAAGCATTGCCACAAACAAAATAATAGAAAAAGATAAGTCAGAAAAACTAAGATAACTAAGCTTGCGAATATCAGTACCCAATCCTCTTGCGTTCTGCAAAATGAAAAGCAAGACCTAACTATGGGTCCATCAAAGAAAACAGCAGTTCCAAATTTCAATAAAGATCTCGCGGGATGGTCAAGCAAATCTTCAGATAAGAGGGGCATACGCAGCAACAACGTCCCATAGCAATATAAATATACAGTTATAATGATAAATTTGATAAGAATATACAGAGAGAATGAGGGAAGCTACAGGATAAGAGTTACGAGCTACTTGTGGGAAACCCAGTCCAAAGTCTTGAAACAGCTTAAGCAACGTAGTAAGATTTCCAAAAAGTTCCTGAAAGAGGTTGACTAGATGTGAAAGAAGGAAGATAGGAGGCCACCGTTTGATCCTGACTTATGAATTCCATACTACTGATCAAAGAGAATGCTGTGAGATCCTACTTTTTGCTTTTTAAACAAACATTGAGCTTATGGTAAAAATGTTAGCTCCACATTCAGTCCTTCCAGGTAACCATCTTTCCCTTTTGTCCTATATTCTGTGATCGACATGTGCGGTTTATTTTTCTTATTCGGCCTTGGCAAGTGCTGTGACACTTCAAAGAAGTGAAGCTTTCGTAATATCCGAGACTGTAAGGCATAACAGAACACACATCTCCATTCATCCTTTTTATTTTAACTGATTACAACGAGGTTTTTGTCTGCTCACATTTCGTACAACACATTACCTTCCAATTGCTGAAGGATTGTCTAGTCAACTTCATTTTGTTGCCATAAACGTACCAGTATTCGGCATGCAAGAAAGCAAGGGGGCTAGAAAAGCTCAGTCACCCTGTGGAAAGATGAGGGAGGAGTTAGGAGTGAGGAAGAGTATGAAAGGATGTGAGGAAAAAATCAAAAGGAAGGAAGGAAGAGGAGGAAAAACGGAAGACTCATCAAGTAATTTCTTGTTATATTATTTTGCTTCTAAGTTTTCCGATGGCGAGAAAACTAAATTTTTTCGGTTTTATTAAGATTTTCAAACATCATTAACCTTCTGGATATTGCTCACGCATAAAAAGCTTAATGTTAGAAAGTTTTAGATATTCTGATAGATTATTTAGGTAGTAGGTTTATTTCTTACAGAGACTTTTAAGCCAATGTACATCACATCTGCTCTTTTTCCCTTAATTCTTCTTCTAAGAATCTTTTCATTTGTTTGAATTGTCGAACTGAATGTCTTTATACTTTTAGGATTAGCTGTGATACAAAGCCCTTGTTCCACTTACCGTCAACCTTTCCCACCTGTTTTGCAATTCAGGAGACACTGTGACCTTTTCCTCATACATAATATGCATAAAAGAAGTTGAGCCAGGAAGCTGGAGATTTTTTGATGTTTCGTTCTTTACATAGTGTGTACAGTGTCAATTTTCTCAGAGACCCTTTAACAAATCTTTATGATAATTTCTCAGCTGACATATGGCACACCATCCCAGCTGTTTTGGGTGCGAGTTTATTGAGACATTCTGTATTCATTTGCTTGTGTTATTTTTCCATTCTTATATTTTTGTATATATGAATGTAGGCCGTCGATTTTTTCATTCATCAGTTGTACGGAAGTCGGGACTTATGCAATTCTTGCTCAGTCCCTGAACACGTTTCTGAGGGTCTTTTCCATATTCACTGAAATCTTTGCAATCCATCAATTGTTATAATTGTAGGGACAGAAGTAACCGTAGATAGTCACAACCAGTTAATTAATAATTGAGGGCCGGTGAATAGGATTTTCTTTTGGTTAACCATTAAAAGGGTATAAAAGGCAGGCCATGCTAAAACTCAGCAAGTCTGATTGATTAAAATTAGGCATTCGTTTCAAATGCGTTGTTTCGAATGCACTGTAAATCTGCTCTGTTCTTTATTCTAAGAAGAGAGATTCAAAGGACAATACTGGATATAAAACCTTTGCTGGGAGAAAAACTCTCTATCACGAGAGTTCATAAATGCTTTAAAGAGTCCACAATAACATAATTCTTAAAGGCTCAAGTAGAATTTTATAAAAACTTTCGAACCCTTCTCTGGGTTCATCTTCAGTCAAAATTTTGACCGAAGATGAACCCAGAGAAGGGTTCGAAAGCTTTTATAAAATTCTTCTCGAGCCTATAAAACCATTATCCTACTTATGGTGGCAAATATTTACTATTAAGTTGGCAAAGGGTGGCAACTTTTCAGGGATATATGTCGTAAATTTACAACATTTTCAACTTAGCTGATTTGTCAGGTCAGTACACAGCGTATCCATATTAGTGCTTCTCTCTCTCTCTCTCTCTCTCTCTCTCTCTCTCTCTCTCTCTCTCTCTCTCTCTCTCTCTCTCTCTCTGCATCCTGGAAGAGCTCTGAGAAACCTCTTCCATATGGTTATATTTTAACCATTCAATTTGGATGTTAATAATTTCCTTGTCTATGTTGTTCGGTTGATGGGTTGCCATCCAAATATTTACGTTTACGCGTAGAGATGTGATACTTATGATGTTTTGTATGTTGTACTGGTTCTGTGACATGTTATTTATTTTTCTTATTTGATGCTTGAAGTTATAATCATACCTCCTCAGCATCCATTCCTTAATGATCAGGTTAAGAAACTGCCAAACTGCCAACAGATTCGGCAGTACAGGATGATATTGGTGCCAGTAGTGTTGGTATATAGGCTACACTTATTCGTTCCAAGATACAGGTTTGCACGAGGTGGCTTTGGTACTAATCATTCATGAAAAGCAGTCTAATAGAGGCTAATTCTGTGTCCATACCCCCCTCAATGAACTACGTTGTGTATTTACCCGTCTCATTCCAGCAGCTCCGTGGGTGTTCAGACAACGACCCCTCATTCGCCGTTCTCTGGTACAATGTATCTTCTCTATGTTTATGTCCAAGAACTGGAGGCTCCATTCCACTCCATACTCGGCAGTGAAGTTCCGGTTTAACAGTCGCTCTTCAGGGCATCCCGCACATAGATAACGTCTTCGTCGGCGCACACCAAGGCTATCGATGTTTCTGGAATATATGATGGGTGTAGGAGAGGCGTTAAACGTCCTATTTTCAACCTCTGTGATATAAGTATATACCAACGAGACACCATGAGGGAATCTTACAGCAACATCACTGACCTGATGAAAGAGGAAGGGAGCCGGAGTGCATCCTCTGGGGCGTGCAGGCGTTTAGTGTCCGAGTGTCAGGTTCTCTTTAGGATGATTTGGTGGTCTAGTCTACGATCACCTTTGCAAGTAAACTTTCTACGTTCAACAATGAACGATCGAACTGGGTGCGTAGTCATCAAGATATCTACGATACCAATGCGTATGCATGAGGGATGTGTGGAGTAATGATTCTATGGAGTGTTTCGTGTCAATATTTTAGGTAGGCGAAGTGACCCATAATGGACGGAGGGCGTTACTAGTTTTGTCTTTACGAGCCGTAACAAGAAACTGGCTCATGGTCATAGATGGTTGTAATTTGTAAGTAGTTAGATAGTGCCAGTAGCGGTTAATTTTTTGCTGAAGTTCATCAAACATTTTACCACCTTACCAAAAAAGCAACGAAAGTGGGCTGCTACCTGACCGCAGTGAAGATTTCTTGGACACCTACAAACACTCTGTCGTAGCTACTGGCATGAGACAGTTAATTACGTAGTGCAGTCATGGAAGAATACTCATGCAAAATTGGACCGTATGAGACAGCTACTCACAACCAGTGAATACAGTATCCACTTCGTCGAAAGCTGTAAACGAAAATAGCTGAATGCATACACTGGTACTGTTGACTACATCCACGGCGATGAGAACCAGAATCATTCCTTTCTACCGAAAGATTCACCATAGCCAGTCCATGAAGTTATGGCTATGCAAAGAATAATAGCCCACAGTGCTACATCCACTCCTTCCGATAGCCGAGTGTCCATATGTTAATATTACTGCCCTATCCTGGTAAGTATCCTTGCAGTGAGAGACAACACTACCATGACAGGGGATCGGCCATCTTGGTAAATAAAATGTACTGAAGGGATATATCAAGTTCTCAGCAAATGCTACGCTGAACGTAGGAAAGCAGTCCGATAGGAATTCAAATTTCGTGTTTATTCAAATGGCCCAAGTAGGAATTACTAGAGAACAGAATGTAGGCTACTAATTGTATCATGAGGAAGCATAGTTACGGTAATTCTATGGAAGAGCTCCGCAAGGTTATATTGTTTATTAATGAATTTTTTTTTACTGAGCAATATAGAAAAAGGTATACATAATGCAGTGCAGGAGAGATAACTTGGAAATTTTGCCGAAATTTGAGAAATTTACCGTCTTTTTTTATGTTATCACCCAGAAAATGTTTGGATAAGCTTAAAAACATAAACAAAAGAAGGTAAATGTCTCACATCCTTTCGGTAAATTTATCAACTTATTTCACCTTCGCTGCATCACATAAACCCTTTTCTATATCGTTCAGTCAGAAAATTTCATGAAAAAGCAAAATCTCCGTGCGGAGCTCTTCCTTAGGATTACCATGGTAATAACCATAGTTGCTTTTGTTATTGTACATGTATAAAACTATGTGAATATTGCAATCTACATAACCTGCGTAATATCGAATATGTGTGTCAAATAATTTTACTCAAGCATAAATCGTTTCTGTTAGTTTATGCTAAAACGACTACGAGTGTTTATCTTCATTTTCTTCGGAGACAGTTGATTTGTTCTCATAGAAAACGAATTTAGGGCTAACGAAGATCTCTGGAGGTGAAACATTTCGGCATTAATTTGGAACTTGTTCTCTTGGAAATCTGGAGCTATTTTATTACATGACAGGAAAAATTACTACTGGATAAGTTTGCTTAATAAACCTACTGAAAACAAACTAAGATAAGCGCTGGATTTCATAAAGCATTTCAGATGAAATCGGTAAAAAAAAAAAATGCTATATCTGAAACTATCTGTCATTTATGGTTGGATCCTCATTGAATCGATTACTTTTAAAATCTTTGCGAGCACTACATCTCTAGATTATGCAAGCTGAGGCTAATTAAAATTAAGCAAGGTCGGGTTATGCTACGGTACATTAGGTTAGGTTGAGGTTGTAAAGATCGTTTGAAATCGAAACAAAGTTATGCCAATGAAGAACAATGCCTGCGTTTTTAACTAAAATAAGTTATCTTACGAACATTTACGAATTTAATTTCAGTAGTAAAATTTACACTTTATACTCTTCCCAATTTTCCAAGATGACCAAACCAAAATTGCAGATTCCCATAGAAGGTTCCTCAGACCTACCCTCTTTGTTGGTTAGTTGACGTAAAGGGTGAAAAATGAGATTTTTAAAAACATATTAGGGATGGATTTTTGAGAGGCAAGGATAAAATAAGGCAATACCATTGCTCATACTAGACAGCAAAAATACCATGGTGCTTCCCTGGATTTACCGAGACTTCATTTTTAATCGTTGCATTCCATTTTCAATCCATTAATTTTGCTTACTAAAATCCAGAACTACCAAGAGGCTTATAAGAACTATAACTAATGAGTAGGTGATTTTAAAACTTTTACTAATTTTTTTTACCAATTTGCCTATTAAAAATATTAGTGAATTTCTACTGCATCTAAATCATATAAATGGTAAAATATAACAAGTCAGTCCACATGCGGAGCATTCTCTGGCTATAAGTAACTACACCAAAATATGTACAAGATGAGCCATTATGGTTTTTTAATTAAAATATCTGAATTTTTATCGTTTACTACTATGGATTCTGTTAGGAATCTTATTCTTCAGCTATTTTTCTCCTATAACTTTGACTACAAAGAGGGCCACTCAATGGAAACATTTATTGGTGGGGGAGATACGAAATCTGCTGATCTGAGATAGAGACCGATATGTGACATCTCTAACTCTACCAGAATGTCAATCGTTTCACTGTAACCGAAACTGTTCTATATTAGCCCAGCCTAGCCTAGTAAGGCTACGATTTTTGGTACTTACACGGCGGGATGTTTTCGTTTTCGTGAATGGACATAGAATGTTGTTATCACTCTAAAATTCCTTAATCAAAATAATTACCGCATGTAATGCCCCATATTATCAGTCACAAATATGTAAAAATCTAGCGAACAACGCATATTGTAAACAATGGCACGTATGAAGACCACACTAAGTAAGCTATGCTACAATTCGATCATTCGTAACAAAGTTTAAAAAATCCTGGTCGCTTCTATTGCTTCATAAATTTTAGAGAATTCCTTCTTTATTCAGAGCTTTGTACCATAAAACTATTTTCATGTGGTGATCTAAAAAAAAATAAAGTTTAAATCTTAATTCTCCCTGAAAACTGCGTATACACCATGCGTGAATGGGGTAATGTTGTGGACCAGTAGAGGAAGCTACAGAAAATCCAAATTTTATTCTCTCAAGTAATAGGCTGCTTCGCTTCTGGGTTGCTATTTTCAGGTGGAAATTATATATATATATATATATATATATATATATATATATATATATATATATATATATACATATATATATATATATATATATATATATATATATATATATATATATATATATATATATATATATATATATATATATATATATGAAAGAATGCCTAATGCCTTCAAATTCGTCTCTTCATTGTTGATAACATAGGGGAGAAGGTGGTAATGTGGACCACTTTTTTATTTTAGGCAAAAACACCCATTTTAAAGGCAAAATTTGCATCAATAACTGTCATAAATATTAGCAAATTTTATTCTTATAACGCACTTAGATTTATAGAGAGATAAATAAAACCATGTAAATGCCACAAATGTTTATTCAAAAATATTCAAAAAGTTAGGTCTTTGCAAATGGGTTGGTAATATGAAATTGGTGGTGTGGTAACATAAAACATTTTGGAAAATGACTAAAAATAGGATAACATTCCTTTTTGTGAATAAAAAACAAAAAATTTGACCATTAAAATATATGTCTAAGAACATAAGTCACAAATGAAAGTTCCAGTTTCACAGTTACTACACAAGACATGAGCCCATCCCTGACGGACTACATACTGAACCCATTTTTCTCTTGATTTGGACTTTGTGAATTTCTCTGAACAAAAAATGCATTCTGCATCTTCGTTTCTGGGATTTGCCACTCCCATAATTTCTTATAACGAACTTCCAGAAGACAGACTAATACTTTCTTCTTCCTCACTAGAAGTTTTATCGTCATCCCTCTGACCTTTGGAAAAAAGCTTCTTGTTTACTTTTCGCACTCTTTTCTCCAACAACATCTTTCGCTTCCTTATTGGTCTGTTTGACTCCGTTCTATTTACTGACGCATCGATCTTCTTACGTCTACCTTTGGATGTTGTTTCTTGGGTAGCTGCATTCTTCTGTACAACTGCCCTTTTTTTTTTTTAATGAGGTCTTTAGTGCCTCCTTAGATGGAGACCATGTCAAAACACATGCTTTCAGACCTTTGCGACCTCTGTTTGTCACCTTCCTCTTTGCCTGTGGAGCTGGGGAAATGATGTGTGGGGAGAGAAATTCTGTAGATATGGGAGTACCTCCTGCTGTTGATGGACTTGCTTCTGTTGATGGATCTGCTGCTGTTGATGGACCCACTGCTGTTGATGGGCCTGCTGCTGTTGATGGACCTGTTGCTGTTGATGGACTTGCAAATATTGATGGATCTGATGCTGCTGACGGACCTACTGCTGTTGTTGGGCCTGCTGATGTTAATGGTCCTGCTGGTGTTGATGGGCCTGCTGCTGTTGACGGACTTACTGTTGTTGAAGGGCCTGCTGATGTTGATGGACTAATTACTGTTGATAGAATCTGCTGCGCTTTCTCGTGTTCAGCCGCAATGAAATCTGCCTTGTCAAAAACACCCCTGTCTAGCGGAAAGATTCCAGTACATTTGAAACCTTTGACTGCCATTGCCCCTGACTGTACTTTAAGATATGCCTTCCCAAACTTCTCTGCAGTATCATAGGTTTCCATACCACTAGTTCTCAGTGTCCGTCTGACTTCTTCGCTGTAGTATGTCTTTAAGGATCCCATGAGTGCACGATCAAGTGGTTGAAATATAGAACAGGCTGTTTTATAATGCCACCCCAAGCCATTTTCATGATTATCCAGCAGAAACTTGAAACAAACAATAGTTTCTAGAAAACTAGCTATGCTATTTTAACAACTGATCTTACACCTAATAAACAAATTATATTGCATACTTCACTTATATCAATTTATATAGCGTAAACAAAAGTGAATCATACCTAGAAGAAAATTTCACAGATATAAAGAAGTAAAAAGTGTCCTCTCACAGACCCTGATCAGAGTACTCTGGTGGCATCAGGTGGAAGTAATAGATATGGTTGACGTAGTCACCAACAGATGGCAGGCACATAAGCGAGATTATTGCCTGTTTCATATTACCACCCTGTTTCATATTGCCACCTTCTCCCCTACCTTCATATGCGGAGGCTGAGGAGGGGGACAAGGAGAGTTCCATAAACGTGAAAAATTAATCATATATTATGCGTGAGGGTGTATAGTCTTTAGTTTAGAAGTCCTGTCACATGACCAAACATTTGTTAGGTTTTGAGTACATAGCAATTGTTGGGTTAGATTAAGAAGGAGTTGAGACAGCAAGGGCTTTTGCCCAAGGAGGCCTATAAGTGTGATAAGGTGTTGTAGGGGATAAGGGACTTCGTGTGGTCCTTTGGACCCTGTTCAACGAACTGAGACTTGTCTACCTTCTTATCGCATTGCGAAATACTAGTTTCACCCAGCGTGAAACAGTCCTAAACTCAAATCGTACCTTGGGCAGAAGAACATTCTCCTTACTGAAGATTTTGCTACAAATTTACGAGGAGAATTAGGGTCCATTACCGTAAACACACAGCATTTTGATAAAAATAATTGCTGTTTGTATGTAAATCATATTTTTCCGAACAGGATTTGAAATATTGCTGTACATTTAAAACCATACAGTTCAAAGTATTACCAAAATGGAACACTACCACTCTTTCTAAAGGTTAAGAAGACATATGTAAAAAAACACAAGCGCACGCACAAACATACACACAGACGCGCACACACACGCACACACACACACGCACTTACAAATACATATCAGGAAACTTCATTATCATCAATATCAGCCATCCACTGTAATCCAGACATCCCTTCATGTGCTATCTCATTGAATTCATTCATTTGTCACCAACAATCTTTATGTGTAATGTCCTCATCCAGGATATCCCGGGTATCCGTTGTCCTCATTGTCCTTGTGCATTCTAACTGGGTACATCCTATGCTAAGGACCCTCCCCTCTCAACCTGTGTCCCATCCATTCCGCCTTGACGAGTTAATCAAGGATGCTTCACTGATCAGTTTCAAGGACTTTCTCACAAGTGCTTTGCAATCTTCCCTCCCACTTAATACCTAGTATTCCGCTTAATGTTTTCCGTCGGAGAATTCCCGATAATTTACTTTTCCATAATGGAGTAGTCTTGGATTCAAAATGAGAATTGTTAGACAAGGGTTTATGTCCGAAAAGTCAGTATTGACCACTTAAGCATTGCTCAACAGATCTTAATTTTGCTTCGAAAGATCTCTTCCACGGTGTACGGAGCAGAACACAAGACTAATCCGATTCATTAATTCCTCTAACAAATTCTTCATTTTTGAATGAAAAGTAATCGAGACAGTTCTTTCTTATATTAATAATTCATGCACAGAGGACATTTATGGAAAATATTCTTCAAATTACCGATCTTTTTTCATGTGCACGCTCTGACTTTTTTTACCACCTCAAAGTCAGTTATCGAAATGTCACGATTGCCACTTTTCGCCTACTTCATTCATTAGACCTCACTCAAAGTTGCATAAAATCTGCTACATATTCTCTGTTTCAGATCAAGTAGGTTAAGCAGCTTATCACTATTGTTCCGATACCCAAGGGTAACGGTTTAAGATGGAGGGCTCCCCTCACCAGTACTTAAGCGTTCAGACACGAGAATTGTTATTCAGTGCCCACGGGGACTAACAATGAGAGAAAGCAGTACAATGTACAATGAATACAGCTAAGCAAAGCAGAAGTACGATGTATCATATGTGTAAAGGTGAAAACAGCATAGAAGATGAAACTTCTGCTACTCAAGAAAATAAGAGGAAAATACCACCAAATGCAACCAATTATGATGAATTTGATCAGTGTACGTTAGGAACTATTATTAAGGCAAACCCCGACTACTACTACTACTACTACTACTACTACTACTACTACTACTACTACTGACGACAAACGATATTTAATTTAAATGTCAGAAGAGAACTTCCATCGTTGGATAATATTCTACTTGAAGAGAAATGAAACAGTGGATTTTGAGGAGGCAGATTTGAGAGAGTTAACGGAAAGAAATTTCTATTGGAATAAAGTGATATCGCAACTGTTTGGTATTTGTCATATTCACTCATTCTAGATAAAATATATTCTATGTAAAAAGAGAGAGAGAGAGAGAGAGAGAGAGAGAGAGAGAGAGAGAGAGAGAGAGAGAGAGAGAGAGAAAGAAAGAGAGAGAGAGAGAGAGAATGAAGATACCAGGCTTTAAGTTTGAGTAACTTTCTGACATCACTTTTAACAATATTCAGAAATAGACTGAATCAGTCAGTATGCAAATTATATAACAATAAACGTTTTAAAATGTTATGACTACAATAACAGAGAAAGGTTAATACTGGGATTCATATCGTACACTGAACTATTTTGATA
Source organism: Macrobrachium rosenbergii (assembly GCF_040412425.1). Lineage (NCBI taxonomy): Eukaryota > Metazoa > Arthropoda > Malacostraca > Decapoda > Palaemonidae > Macrobrachium > Macrobrachium rosenbergii. The sequence goes on along the minus strand of NC_089757.1, from coordinate 9,118,880 downwards.
GCAAGATCCGAAGGGCTGATTTTCTATATTTAGCAGAAATGAATATTTAAAAGTCAAACAAAACTGAGAATTTTTACGACCAGATTAAAGGACCCTGAATGGTGAGATGCTGAAATTACTTTGAGTCCGATTAAAAGTCTTGAGGAAGTTTGGCAACGCCAGAATCTACTCTGTGGTGCACGACGTTCACGACATAATAATAATAATAATAATAATAATAATAATAATAATAATAATAATAATAATAATAATAATAATAATAATAATACCCTTTTCTTGTGTATTAAATTTTTGTATACAGTATCATTATAAATATTTAAAATCCTTAAGCTTTACAAGGACTACTGTTTTCATCATCAGAGGAATTGAAAGTGGACTAGAAATTTACATACAGAGATTCTTTATGGCAAGTTCCTGCTTAATCATCTGACAACTTGACCATTCTGGTTTGTCGAGGTTATGTTGCCCATTTGGTGGTCAGTCTGGAAGTTGGGACGAGGGGGCGCGGAGAGCCGGTGGGGTGGGGGTGGGGGGGGCGGGGGGAGAGTGAGCTATCAATCCGGCGTGTGGATCACGGAGGTCAGGTGCCTAACACGCCATCAGTCCAGGGTCTGTATAACCACAACAAACCACAATGGCCACGTAGTCAGAAGATCAAGCAGGAACCTGAAATGATCTTTACAGAACGTTACTGTTCCCCATAGATTTGTAATAATAACAATTTTAGTTTATTGCTTAAGATGTAGCTCAAAATATATCCAAAATGTCGATGTCATCTTTCAGACACGCAGTTAACACAAAATAACTTTTTAATACAAAAACTTCATCAAAATTTTACTCTCTTTCAGTAACTAGAATAAAATACTGGACCGAGTCTTACGCACTAATATTGTAATACTGAATATTGCGGTTTGCAAGTCAAGAAAAAAAAGCTACAAAAGAATATTTGACTTGTGACGTAGTATGGAACGAAAATGATAATAATTCCATTACGTTCTAAAAAAATAAAATTGAAGTCAAAGGTTTTTTTTACTATTGAAAGCTATTACTTGAAGTACGAAGGAAAAAAATGTTTCGTATATATATTTTTCAATTGTGTAACTGGTGAGACATTACTTCGGGGGATTTATAAGATTGGATTGTGCATGAAATGGACATTGGAGACTGCGCAGATGAAAGTACTTGATAACAATACACGCAAACACACACACACACACACACAGATATCTATTATATCAATTTCCTTGGCTGCCTTTTGTCTGTGTGTGTGTGGCTGCGTGTCCGTGTTTCCCTCACCCCGCCTTCTCCTTTCCGCACCCCTCCCCCTTCCCCAATCCCCTCCCCTTCCCTCTCCCTTCCCTCTTTCCCTTCCCCTTCCCCTCCCCTCCGCCCTCCTCTCCCCTAATGCAGGTGGTTCATAGTTGTCACATGAGGTTAATTAAACACTTCATATATAAATTCTAAAGGGCTAGCAATTATATTTATAAGACGTCTTCACTACTCAAGGATCCTTTGAAGTCGTCTTCAGCTCCTGAAGCATTCCTGGAGAAACGCCCATTGGATTATAACGTCTTCTTGAAGTCTTAAAGATTCCAGGATCATGTGAACCCGTCTTCAGCTGGAACCGCCCATTGGATTGCAAAGTCTTCTTGAAGACGTCTTCACGACTCCAGGATCCTATGAAGCCGTCTTCAGCTCCTGAGAAACTGCTGGATTATCACGACTTCCTGAAGAAGTCGTCAAGAATCCAGGTGTCTTCGTCTCCTTCTGCTGCAGCCTCGCGAATTTCGAAGTAGGGTTAGTTTAGCTGTGGTATGGGTATGGGTATGGGTATGGGTATGGGTATGGTATGGTTAAGGGCATGGGTATGGGAATGGTATGGGATGGGTATGGGTATGGTTATGGGTATGGAATGGATATGGGTATGGGTATAGGTATGGTAAGGATATGGGTATTGGTACAGGTATGGGTATGGGTATAGGTATGGGTATGGTACAGATGTGGGTATGGTATAGATATGGGTATGGGTATCGGTATGGGTATGGGTACAGGTATGGGTATAGGTAATGGGTATGGTATGGACATGGGTATGGGTATGGTATGGATATGGGTATGGGTATGGTACAGATATGGGTATGGGTATGATACGGATACGGGTATGGATATGGATATGCTACAGATATGGGAACTAGCAAATGCGAGTGATAGCGAGCATCTGCTAATATATATATATATATATATATATATATATATATATATATATATATATATATATATATATATATATATATATATATATATATATATATATATATATATACAGCATATATATGTGTGTGTGTGCGTGTATGTATGTATGTATGTACATAGAAAGCCACAAGCATCGTTGAACATCGAATTCACTATAATTTGGGAATACCTTGTACCCGAAGGAAACTACTAATGATAAGTTCTGCGCCAGCAAGGACTCGAACTCTGGGCCCACAGAACCACCCATTGATTACAATGCCCTTTGGGTGTAATATACATATGTGTGTGTTTGTGCGCACGCGCATGTCAATGAAGGTAATTTTGAATGCATGAATGGGGTTCGCTAGCTCGTTAATACTTGAATGACAGATATGAACGAAAAGCTTTGTGTGGGAAAATGCTCATGAACTTACAATACAAAAACAAGCTCGCAACCATGCCACCTCATTCTTCCCATTCGAACGAATCATCGTGAGATGTCGAAATGATCCACAATTCTGCACGTCACATACCAGCTGGTAAAGGGGAACTTCTCCAGTCTGCTTGGGGCGGTTTTACGTAAAGCCAAAACTGTATTTTTTTTCGATGACTCATCATCCATGCAGGTGGCTGTTGGAGGCCTTTCCCTATACTTAAGGCATGCGGTTACAGTTTGTTAAACTGATAAAAAATGACGGGTACAGAAAGGGAATATATATTAATTTTGGATTTTTAAAGTCATTTTTTTTTTGGCTTCACCCGTATCTTTAGAATATTTTACTGGCTTACACGCGTGCATAAGTTCTCTCTCTCTCTCTCTCTCTCTCTCTCTCTCTCTCTCTCTCTCAAATTTATTTCAGATACTCAATAAGACATTAGTTTGGCTTGACACATATCTTCAGAATCTACTACTCATACACAAACGTTCTCTCTCTCTCTCTCTCTCTCTCTCTCTCTCTCTCTCTCTCAAATTCGTTTTAGATACTTGAAAAGACATTAGTTGGGGTTCACACATATTTTTTGAATATTTTACTAGCATATTCACGTTCATAGTTCTCTCTCTCTCTCTCTCTCTCTCTCTCTCTCTCAAAATTCATTTTAGATACTTGAAAAGACATTAGTTGGGGTTCACACATATCTTTAGAATGTTTTACTGGCATGTTCACGTTTGTAGTTCTCTCTCTCTCTCTCTCTCTCTCTCCCTCTCTCTCAATCAATCAATGGGGTTCACACATATCTTTAGAATATTTTACTGGCATATTCACCTTCATAGGTTCTCTCTCTCTCTCTCTCTCTCTCTCTCTCTCTCTCTCTCTCTCTCTCTCTCTCTCGGATTCTTTAAATAAAAGATATACAAGTAAACACGGAAGAACTCTTCAAGTCTAAAATTCTCCATTTTTTGCAAAAGGTCTGACGATCAGGACGTTTTCCTTGAACGTTGAAGCAGACACGCTACGCACAAAGGTGCGCTGGTTTTTACGCAGCCGCGTACCTTTGCGTATCAAAACTTTTTGGTGGAAAGCAATGAATGTTTTTGTTCTCCTCTTCTTACTCGTTATGGTCCACCATGCAAATAATTTCCTGTTACTATCGCAAACGAAACCTGGACGAAATCAGCAGCATGAATATAACAAGCAAAGTACTTGATATTTCGGAAACAATTATGGTGTTTTTAACATAATTAGTAAATGTGCATTTTACTCTGAATAGTATAATTACATTACGTTCTTAACAGTTACGTTCATTGATCTGAATTACAATAATTACTTTGAGTAACAATAACTACATCAAGTCCTTAACCATTATGTTCATTATTTTATATCTATTAGTAAATATGATAAAATTAGGGCTATCGCTCTGAACGGTAATAAATATTTTACGTTATAATAACAACCTTCGTTACTTTAAATAACGATAACTACAGTAATACATTACGGTACATCTTAAGAACTATTATATCCATTCCTCTGAATAACCATAGTTACGGTACATCACCAATAATCCTTAATAATTACATTCACTAACCATGACATTTACTTCTTAATTTTTTCGGGTACCATAAACCAGTTGGGAATTCCATTACTATTACGGAAAAAGTCCACGATCCGAGAAAGGAATGATGAATAAAAAGAATTTAAAAAACTGGTCTGACTGGCAATGTCCAAAATACTGTCACCTGTAATTGACTGACCTTGGCACGTGTTTGGTCAATTCTCACCACCTGAAGGTTCTACCTGGTCGAATCTGCGTCAGGTAATTGGGCTGAGTGAAAGGTGTCTTCTGGGACTTACGCGGGCAACATTGTTGTTGATTTTTATGTTATTTTGTGTTAATATCAGATATATATTAATAATACTCTTCTTATTATTATCATGACGCCATAGCCATTGTCACTTCACTGATTTCTTTAGTATAATTCTACATGCATTAGATTGAATAGATGTCTATCTCTCTATCTATCTTATATATATATTATATGTATATATATATGTATACTATATATATATATATATATTAGTTTATCGTCCTTATTCTGCATCATTTCATAATAGTCACACAAGTTCACATAAGACTGATACATCTATCTGTAATTGTTCTTATTATTGCAATTGTCACTTCCCGTCTTCATTTCTGCATTTCATCGTCTCTGACAGTGTCATAGGTTCATCTGGGAGTACATCAGTATGTGTGTACTAATATGACGACAATATGACGACTATGAAATAACTCAAAGCGTTGAAGGAAAACTGTTATAATCAGAAAGACTGCAAAAATCGTGCGCAAACGATAATTTACCGTGTATTATGGTAAAATATATATATACTATGGAATCGCATATGCAGACAAGATTCAATAATGATAACTCATTCAGTGCAATCAATGGCTGTGACTCACAGGAACTGCCTGATGCATGCAATGGGGTAAATGTACGCGGAAGAGTCAGGATATTTGAAAATTATTAAAGAGGCGTTGGCAACTGCCAGGTCGGAGAGGAATGGCAAGGTTTTGTTTGTAATTTCGTTACAAGTGAATAACAAGAAAACATGCGCCGAGGTTTCTTCGGCGCATTCGAGTTTTCTGTACAGCGTATAATGCTGTGTGAAACTCTCAGACGTGGCCCATGAAACTCTCAGCCGGCCTTGGTGGCCTGTCTTGTTGCGGTGCCAGACAATCATTGCTAACATTAACCTTAAATTAAATAAAAACTACTCAGGCTAGAGGCTGCAATTTGGTATGTTTGATGATTGGAGGGTGGATGATCAACATACCAATTTGCAGCCCTCTAGCCCCAATAGTTTTTAAGATCTGAGGGCGGACAGAAAAAGTGCGGACGGACAGACAAAGCCATATCAATAGTTTTCTTTTACAGAACACAAAAAATTGTTGAGGAGGATGGTGGATGGAAAAAGGATTATTATACTTCTCTTTTTTCAGGGGACAGGTTTTTCGTGTCACAAAAAGTGTAGTATTACCGGATAAGTGTGTCCTTGAGTTGAAAATACAATTCACCTTTTAATCCTTCGACATAAGCTCACTGTCATGAGAAAGCCACACCATTATAAAATGAATATATTCAATTCGAAGTTTTCATGCATACTGAGTGGAGTACATGCACAGTTACAGGTGGATGAGGTGACTAGATTCACTAACTAAAACATATTTGAATCCAGCTTTAAAAAGTCCCCCTAAAGAGGTTACTGAAGTTAGACAGCATACAACCTCAAGTTCAAGATGGCAATAATCATATATTTTCTAAAGTAAGATCACTTGAATGTTAGTTTAAAATGTCATGATGAGCTGGTGAATTCCGGAAATTATTGTACAGCCGTGAATCTCGGACGATAATGGTTAATACCTTTGGTAAGAATAGCCCCATTCAATAATAGCTTAAATATTTTTGCTGAGTAGATTGGGTTAATAACTAACAGCCTGAAGTCCAGGAGGTAATAGCTAATAGGTTTTAAATGAGAAATACCTTTGCGATTTGAATTCTAAAGTTCTGCTGTGTAGGTGGGGGTAATCATCATAAAACCTTACGCCTCGGAGGGAAATGATTATTGCGCTTTTGTGGAAAATCCTTTAAATCCTAAAAGCTCCTCTGAATAGCCTACGGGATGTGAAAGGCCGTAAATACCCGGATATCTGAATATCTGAACTTGAGGACAAAGATAATCTAGTGGAACAGATAATTATTATCTCTCGTCAGTTCAAGAAGAAGATGACTATTAATTCTGTAACTATACTTATACGCACTTATAATCATATAGTTATGTAACAAAATGGATAGTTCATAAAACAAATTCTAAGAGATTAATGATATTGTAATATTACTAATTAATTCGATTAAAGAGTTCTTTTCCCGAAATAAAAAAAATAGTTTTCAAAGCGGTTTTCGTTATTATTATTATTATTATTATTATTATTATTATTATTATTATTATTATTATTATTATTGCTGTTGTTGTTGTTATTGTTGTTTTAGTATCATTCTGAAACAATAATTTTGTACAGGACAAAACGACAATCTCCTCCAAAATGGAAATGACACTTAAAAATAAAGTGAAAAACAAAATGGAAAGAAAGATAAATAAATATCTGTAAAAAAGACACTGAAAGTCATGCTTACATAAACAACATAGTAAACAAGAACAACAAAGGAACCTAATACAAACTTTTTATCGCATAACTAAAAATCTAAAAAGAAATGAGAACACCTCCTGTGATTCATCCTTCATAATTATCTCCCAGTTATGAAAGCTCGTCCGATGGTGACCGCTAGTCTTCTTCCAGTTCATCCTACCCTCAGTCTCGTGGGACAAACATCCTGCGGGCTTTTAGTAAACTGTGATAAAAGGATGACTAAATATAGCTGCCACAGATACAGTTGTCTTATACACACACACACACACACACACACACACACACACACACATATATATATATATATATATATATATATATATATATATATATATATATATATATATATATATTGATTTTAAATCACATAAAAAAACCTGACAATTATATTTAGGAAGGTTACAGTCACGAAGGAAAAGTAGAACAACTGAGATGTTAAGTACTTTCGTCTTATTACCACGACATGGGCACAGCATATGCTGTGACCATGTCTTGGTAATAAGACAAAAGTATTTAGCATCTCAATTGTTTCATATTTCCTTCTCGGCTGTAACTTTGCTCATACACATACGTCTCAGAATTCCATACACAGGTATACACACGCACACACACATATATACATATGTATATATATATATATATATATATATATATATATATACATATACAGTATATATATATATATATATATATATATATATATATATATATATATATATATATATATATATATATATACAGTATATTTATATAACTATAAAGGAGAAAAAATCTGTATTTCTCTTTTCTAATGCATAATTTAAACTAATTTTAGGTGTGGATTTACATAAACATGTATGTATTAAAAGCCAGGCGTACTTGATAAAATAAGAATGGCTTATAACGAATTATTTCCAGTTTTAAGTCTTCCAAGATCCTGTCGAAATTACCTTAGAGTTTTCTATTCTCATTTATTTTCATTCAAGATTCATAAAAATAATGTTGTGTGAGCGTATGAACTTACCAACAATTGGAATAACTTCACTCTGAACCTGGTGCTGAGTTCTGCAGGAGGGTACAAAAATGTTTAAATATATATAAAGAGACAAAAAACTAAAATACTAATTACATTTCTAATATTCATTCTAATTAAGCTATATTATCATTTTCTTGAGCATTGTAAGGAGATGTGGGTGTCATGGACAATAGCAATACATATTTTTCATAGACTTTCAGACTAGCATTACTGTACCTCTACGTCAGTGTTTTAAATTAATTCTATCCACAAGAATGTATTATTATTATTATTATTATTATTATTATTATTATTATTATTATTATTATTATTATTATTATTATTATTGCTAAGAGATTCACAATTTCGTGAAAACAATCTGGGTAATAAAATCCACAATTAATAGTAAATGTATTACTATGTAAAATAAACAAACAAAGACTTTCGAACACTTGAGCGGTGTTCCTCATCAGTGCTAACGTCTTTGTTTGTTTATTTCACATAGTAACACATTTACTATATAATTGAGGATTTTATTACACAAATTATTATTATTATTATTATTATTATTATTATTATTATTATTATTATTATTAGGATGTACTCCCTGACTTAAACACGCAGTATCTTATCTCCACATTTACTTCGTAAATATAAACAACACTTCAGACCAGTGTCATCAAACTTACTTAGATCATCATGATTGCTAATTTAGAACCATCTTCACCAGTTGCAGCGGTCTGCGTGTTGTTTACTCCGCAAGTTACCAAAAGGTTTATTTTTACCCGTCAAGAGACAAAAACCAGACCTGACTGCAATTTGTGCACTAGTGCTTGAATTATTTAAATTCATTCATGAATTCTTTTGTTGGTTGTTTTCCTCAATAAGAGCTTGTGTTCGAAGCTCTTACTCTTATTTATATCTTTATTTTAGTATGTGTATTTTATTTCATTAATATTTACTAAAAAAAAAAAAAAATCCTGTTATCGTCTGTGGACACGTGGGTGAGTCTAGCAACCGCATCACGAAAACAAATGCTTCAACTCTGGCAACAGACATTTGTAGTCTGGTGTTAGCGTTAAGCGTTTTTATCAATTTGTATTCTCGTTAATTTCTCTTCCACTTATTACTTTACTGGTAACAGAAACAAAAAGCTCCAATTCTTAAATAGAAGTTTGTTCACTTTAATGAGGTTTCAAACTACCAGTTTTTAGTAAGCCCCTTTTTTACGCCACCATAACACCCGCTAGTGTATCAGTTAAGGAAACTTTAATCTCTAAGTCCATTACTGTAGGTTAAATTGTGCTACATGACAACATTCGACAATGAAATTCAATCCTGAATATAACACTAGCTTTCAAAAGTGGAGAATATGATTTAAAGGAACGTTGTCATTTTCAGACAACTCCTACTGTAATGTACCTCATTCACGGGCCACCAGCGTAAAAAGAAAACCAGCATCTGAGCTGGTACCAAACGTCCCTCACAGCGTGAACCAGGAAGATATGTTACTTCTTTTTTACGGCATTTCTGATCCGCTCACTTTTTCAGCACTAAAAAAACCTGCCATCCCGAAAATGAAGGATTGATAATATCTATGTATGATGGTTTTATTATTCAAGAACAAACAGAGGAGAAGTGTAAGTATATATATACTGTATATATATATATATATATATATATATATATATATATATATATATATATATATATATATATATATATAGAGAGAGAGAGAGAGAGAGAGAGAGAGAGAGAGAGAGAGAGAGAGAGAGAGAGAGTCGCAGTTTTAGTCAGGCACACTGAAAATCACTGTTTTTTTTTTAAAACTTATTATGACTTTTATAGCATCAAATTGGCTCTGGGAATAGATAACGGTAATGTCACCCCTCACAAAAAGCTGGAAAAATGAAATGTGACCAGGAAGTTTAACGCATTTCATACCTTGAATTCTTGGTGAAAAAAAAAAAAGAGTCGTTCCAATAGGCTTATCTTTGCTATGAGGTAGTTGCTCAAACGGCCCAAGTAGTCCCATTTAAGTGAAAAGACAAAGGGACTGATTATGTAAACATATTTGAAAACTGTTCACCTCTGTGAAAGTTAATGTCATCTTTACCCTCTTCAGTCGACGATAAGTTCTTTATCTTTTCGATAATGGTTATAATACGCATTTACAGAATGACTTGGGGTTATAAGAAACTGCAAGATAAGATGGCTATGTAGTACTTGGCCTCAATCCGGTTAGAACTAGAAAACACTGGTATTCATTAGTCACATATCGGCCATTCATCAGGATATTATGCTGAAAAAAGCGTCGAGGATATCTTCTAACAGCCACTTCATTTTTTCCACTTAATGCCCCTCAGAACTGAGCAGTTCAAGTGGCCAATGAAAGACGCCGGCGCAGAAACTCCATTGCCGTCTTCTCTTTGACGAAAATAGGTCTCACTTGCGTCAAAGAGGAGATGGAACTGCGAACTCATTGTGACCGAATAACCAAAACAAAAAACAATCGTCAGGTCTCAAGAGAGCTTTGAGAAATCTCAAGGAGAAAAACAACACACTGACAGTGAAAAGCATGATGATAACAATAATAATTAAATAATAATAAGATTGGTAAACTAAAAAAACACACACACCAAAACGAGAAACATCATTCTAGCATAAGGTTTGTGTTATCTAGAGTATGCTTAGAGAGCTTCACCTCTTGTGCATAGAATACGCCCCATCTTCCTTTGCATCTTCTCTGCACAGAATGCAACTACACCTGACCCTCGTTCTAATATCGGATATGATGCGCACGGCTTCTTGTTTGCCGTGGGACTTGAATCCCATCTGCAGAAAAGGACTCATGAGGGATGTTACATTGCAAAAGTTAAAGGGATGAGATTTAATACGACGATAAGAAGTTTCTATTTCTTGTTCTCCCTTTGTGTTACTTTACAAAGGGCACATATATTGGCACTCACACCAACAGACTACATACATACATACAAACATATACATACACACACTCATATATATGTATATATGTATAAATTATATATATATGTATATATACACATACTTATATATATACGTACATACATACATATATATACATTATATAAATACACACACATATATATATATATATATATATATATATATATATATATATATATATATATATATATGAAAAGCGTATTTATAGGGAATATGCAAGTGTAGAACAGCGACGTAGGCGATATCTTAAATGACGGTTGTTTTTAGCCCTTGTCAGCTTCCACATGTGGCGAGTCTGGTGGCGCATCACTCCTAGAAGACTTGTTTTATATATATATATATATATATATATATATATATATATATATATATATATATATATATATATATATATATATATATATATATATATATATATATATATGCATCATTCCCTAGAAAACTTGCTTTTATATATATATATATATATATATATATATATATATATATATATATATATATATATATATATATCAGTCAATCAATCATTTCCTGTGGCCCCACGGGGATGCATGGGACCTCGGTGAACTCACGCCACCACATTCTGTTCTAGGCTAACTCCTCAAGAACTCCCCAACACTCGTCTCCTGCTACCCACCTCGTTGTCTTCGACCGCGTCTCCTTTGGCCTACCTCTACCTCTTCTACCAAGGGCAACCCACCCTGGCGTATCTCGTACTATTCCGTGTCTTCAGCACACATGGCCTAGCCACTTCCAGCCTGAGAACCTTACATCCTCATTGATCTGCTGTAACCCCGTTCTTCTCTAATTCTTTTTTTGTTTTTTATATCCTATCCCTCCAGTTAATTCCTAATATTCTTCTGAGCACCTTATTTTCAAGTGCTAAGAATTTATTATCAGAAGTCACTGTGCTGTACCGTGACTCATGTCCATAAATCAAAATACTCCTAACGATTACCTAATAAAGTTTGATTTTTGTATGCACAGAAAAATTGCTAGTATTCCAAATATTTTTAAGCATTCCCATTGCCTGATGAGCCTCTTTTAATTTTTCCATAAATTCTGTGCTCAGAGAACCATCCTTATCTAAAGAAGTACCTAATTATTTAAACTTATCCACTTGCTTTACAGCCAAGCCTTCAATTAGACAATCCTGCGCATTTTCAATATTCATACCCTTGATTTCAGTTTTTCCACTATTAATAACCAAACCAACGTTTCGACCATCACTCATTAGACATGCCAACACTCTCTGCACCTTTTCTGGTCCCTCGCAGATCAAAACCATATAATCAGCATAACTCAAGTCAAGAAGTTTCCAATTTTCTCCCCAGAGTATACCTGCATCCGTTTCTCTTTTAACACTTCTCATAACGTAATCTACGACCAATACAAACAACAGAGGAGACAGAATGCCACCCTGAATCACACCAGACTTGATTTCAAATGGATCACTCAAACACCCATCAACCATCACTTTAATAGAGGTGCCCTCATGCATGTTCATGATAACCGTCACAAACTTTTCCGGTATTCCATAATGCCATTTTTCCCATAGTCCGTCTCGAAATACTATCAAAGGCCTTTTCAAAATCAATAAAACAAAGACTTAACGGGGTTTTCATTTCATTACCTTGCTATATATGTATATATACTGTATATATATATATATATATATATATATATATATATATATATATATATATATATATATATATATATATATATATATATATATATATATATATATATATATAACTGGAACACCTGTAATATTACAAAGAACTAACGGCCAAGTGGGCTTCAAAGATAAGATACAACCTCTCTTCACAAAAAAAAAAAAAAACCCACTGATACACTCTAGAGCTTAACGCGGTAAATTCATCGGCATATTAAAAACTGAGGTGTTATCAGTGTTGGAGCTAAGAGGGTAATTTAGCTCGAATGGGTTATGAGTTAAAAAAAAAAAAGTCATAAGCATAAACACAGTCAAGTGCGTCCACACAATAAATTATGTACTTGTTGCTTTTGCGTGACCTGTCTTGAGGTCTATGGAAATTACAAATTGTTTTAAAGGTATCCCATATCGTATACATACACACTATATGAGAGAGAGAGAGAGAGAGAGAGAGAGAGAGAGAGAGAGAGAGAGAGAGAGATTTGACTTTACTCATATACATGCAAGAACACTTGATATTTCAAGATGGACTATGTTCGGTAATGTCTCATGACCCCTGGTTGCGTATTCGAAAGTTCAAACCCCCCCAAAAATCAAGTCATATTCATAAAACCTCTCTGCCTTTTGTTAAGTATTCGATCATTGCTACATTTAAAAATAAGATAAAAGTAAGTTATATGCATGTAAAATCACTCGCTTTTACACAGGTATATGAAATATGTAGGGAAATGAAAACTAGAAAAGAACAAGTAAAGAAAATCGGAGAAACGCTTTAACCCAACTGCGACGTTTTTTTTTTTCCATTTCCTCAGGTCTGACCAAGGTAAACGCCTGCTAATTATGGACACTGACCCTGTTTATAGCGACGAGAAGACTTCGAGGACAGGTGAGTATCACTTTAAAATGTGCCCTCGTTCCTATAAATAAAGTCCAAATACGTGAATTAGATGACCAAGATTCTGGTTGCTTTCATGGAGTCCAAAGGTCCACGCTTGGCCTCGAATTTCAATTTACTCCTTACCTCAGTTACGGGCCTCCTTTGAGCAAAGTCCTGGCTGGCATAAGGCTAGTCTGATTTTAACACAGTAATCAACATATTTAGATACAAAATAAGATCTTAGAAGAAACAAGTTTAGAGAATTTTGGTGAAATGCCGAGGAAATTAACATATGCATTTGATCGCGCCCTGAATTCTCCGTTAGGAGTGGATGGCCTTTGTTTCTCCCAAACAAAAATAAATACAATCAAGTTCCAGTCTCTGCTGTGACATCCAGTTCTCTGTTTTTTGTTTGTCTCTCTCTCTCTATTTGCTATGCAATTATCATTCTCTTCTTTCTCTTTTTACATTTTTTACTCTTGCTTACCTTGTAAGGTGATTCCCCTCCAGGTTTGTTATATTTGTTTGTTTGGCCATTTTTCCAACAAGATAACAACCATAATAATATATTATAAACATAGAAATAAGATGTGAACCGAAGCGATAATAATAATAATAATAATAATAATAATAATAAATAATAATAATAATAATAATAATAATGATAACTATTATTATTATTATTATTATTATTATTATTATTATTATTATTATTATTACAACTTATGGACTTAAATCAATATCTGTCTATCAGTAATAATAATAATAATAATAATAATAATAATAATAATAATAATAATAATAATAATAATAATAACTATTATTATTATTATTATTATTATTATTATTACAACTTACGGACTTAAATCAATATCTATCTATCAGTAATAATAATAATAATAATAATAATAATAATAATAATAATAATAATAATAATAATAATAATAATAATAATAATAATAATAATAATAATAATAATAATAATAATAATAATAATAATAATAATAATAATAATAATAATAACTCCCAGATGTACAAATCATCAAGGATTAAGAGAGTCTGGCTAAAAATACCTTCGATTCCTGGAAGCTGACGACATCACACTAGGACATAAGAGTAAAATACATGAGGAAATACTTCTCCGGGATTAGGCAATACTGCAGTCCTCGCTCATCTGCCGAGATATCACGGAGGTATTATATATATAGTCTATGCTAGTAGAGTAGACTCCACAAATGAAGGCAGACAGAACATGGAAACAAAACAAGAACATTGATGACAATCAATAAGGTACTGCACCCAAGAGCAAGTGTGGTAAGGGCTGTATTCATCAAGATGAAAAGAAAGAAGAGGAATGCAATGGGTATGGGAAGGTGTCAACATCGAGAAAAAACGCTTGAGCAGCACCTTTAAGCACAGTGAAGTACCAGCTTGGAGTGGGAAACTCATCTCTGTTGACGAAGGGCCTGAAAAGTATAAGAGCAGGGTTACCAGCCAATGAAAACAGAAATGGAAGGACAAATGCGGGTCCAATGCTTGAGGTAGACTCAGGAAATAGCTGGAGAGGGCAGTTAGCAAACTGACGCATGAGAATCGAAAAAACTCCGACACTATGAAGATTCCTGCAAGAAAATCGTTGATGCCACTAAAGCAATAGCTTTTAACGAAAATTGTGTAAGAGAAAAAACGATGCCCCAAAAGTGTGTGTATATATATATATATATATATATATATATATATATATATATATATATATATATATATATATATATATATATATATACATACTGAAGAATCGCAGGGGAAACAGACTCGACAAACATCTCAGGTTGATGAGGTAAAGGCATGTATGTCTCTCACAAGATCAAGTTTATTGTGCCAACGTTTCACATCACATGATGCATCTTCAAGGCTGGAAAATTACAGACAGTAAATACTTAAAATGTTCCTTTCAAGTTTTTGTTTTAATTTTTGTATTTGTAAATGTTTTTAAATATTTAAAAAAGTTTTTCCCGTTGCATAAGTGGCATTTTAAGTATTTATTGTCTGTGATTTTCCAGCCTTGAAGATAAATCATGTGACGTGAAACGTTGGCATAATAAACTTGATCTTGTGAGAGACATACATGCCTTTACTTCTTCAACCTGACATATATATATATATATATATATATATATATATATATATATATATATATATATATATATATATATATATATATATATATATATATATATATATATATATATATATATATATATATATATATATATATATATATATATATATATATATATATATATATATATATATATATATATATATATATACTATATATATATATATATATATATATATATATAGAGAGAGAGAGAGAGAGAGAGAGAGAGAGAGAGAGAGAGAGCTCAAGAAGACTAAAACCATGTTGATAGGAGCACAGGGCCAAGTACTACGTACACAAAATGTACAAAAGAAAAGATATGGCCAAATATCACCATTTCCCATGTGCTGCAATTGCGAACAGAATATGGAGGCCATCAGCCACATCATAAACGAATGTCCAGCGTCAGCTCAAAATCAGTACAAGAGAAGGCACGTCACAGTGGCCAAGACCTTGTACAGGAAGCTCTGCAAAAAAACAAAAAAAACTAAAAAGCTACCATGTACAGGTAAGTGGTACAATAATAACAAAAAAAAATAGGCTGGTAAGAGAGAAAACAAGTATTCTGGGACTAAAATGTAAAAACTGACTGCGCTATACAGGTTCGAAGAACATACTTAATCCTGGTGAACAAAGAAATCCAGGAAGCATCTCTGATAGACTTGACCAAACAATGGGACACAAGAGTTAAGAACAAAGGAAGAAAAACGATTGAAAAGTACTGATCAAAAGACGGAGATAGGGAGACCATGGCAAGCTGAAGTGTAAATAGTACCTATAATCCTGGAAGCACAAGAGTGATCCTAAAGGACATCAGAAGGATTCTGGGGGGGTTTCGGATGCTCAAACATCGGACCGATCTTGCTTCAGAAAAGTTTCCCAGATCTAGACTCGATGACACCAATCTAGGAAGACTGGGAAAGAAATAATACCATGATACAGTTTGCAGAAGCTTTTCTATTGCGTCATTTCGTGTGTGGGATTTCAATAATGCATCTATGTATTATTCTTTTTTGGGGGGGGCGGGGGGGGGCGCTTTGCCATCAGTGGGATATAAACTAATCACAGTGTAATCTGAATATATGGTCAGGTAGTTTCAAATAATAATCGCTGTATTTATCAGGGCTTCGAATTTGCTTTCGAAATCATATACAATTGATAAATAATACAGATGCTGGTGGTAAATATTATATCAGGGTTATTAGTTGATATTGATAATATATGAAATGAAATCAGTACAGTTATTCACATTTTCAATGACTGCAAAATAGTAAAAAAATCATAGAATGTCATAAGTTGGAGGAATCACAATTAATAGTGATCTAAAAGGAAATCTGTAATGATATCAAGCTGAAGGAAAGTAACAGAAACTTGTCCAACATGATGATGTTTTGAATGGAAATGTCACACAGAATTAACATGCTGGATAAAGGTTGGATAAAAGAAATGAAAATGAAAAGAGAAAAGTGGTGGTTTTCGAAAGATGATTAGGAAAAAGATTCTTTTTTTGTAAGGGAATGTTTTCTAAAATTATTTTGATGTGGAGAGCTATTAAGAAAAAACGTAAAATAAAAATGTGAGTGAACTTCATATGAACATCCTCCAATGCAGAGAACAAATAATCATACTCCTCTTTACCCTTAATACAATCCAGCTGACCTATCCAGTTATAACGATCTCCCAGATCTCTGTATGACCCGTTACTGCTGAAACCGACTCCCGAAGTCCTCTGCAAATTTATAAGCAATGATGTTTTCGAATGAGGTTACCACCTTCAAGGCCTTGCCAAAGCTCATACACCTGGACAAGGTCTATAGGTCTTTTTTGCCCCTGGTCTTTTATTGCTGGTCATTCCTTCACTACCATGTTACGAAGACCACACATTCAAGTAATAGCTAAGCCTTATACCAAGCAAATGAGCCACTACTATTTATTTGACCATTTAATGCTTTTATCAGACTATCTCAGACGATACCATAAAGTTTTAAGACTATGAACAGAATACGAAGGAATTCGTGAATCACATTTCCCGAGAACAAATTGTGCCATTTGCACCAAACCAGTCTTTTCTATCAGAAGTCTATGTTACGTAAGTCCAAGGAAAACCCTTTGTATCCTAACCACATATGGTCAACCCAGGCTTCACTCTCTGGTCAACCTTGCGCGGCCTGGCGAAAGCACACTTACGCAGCGACATTCTCGCGTACGCTTATGCAATCTTGAAGATTATCAGGAATCCCTGAGCAAGCATCCGGCGCTGGGTGTGAAACACAGGACGTGGAAATGTGACAATTATCATCTGCTTTTTATCTGATGAGAACGGATGTTATATGGAATCTCCATGTTGGCAGATCATCTCCTGCGTTTGTCTCGGGATTAATGGGGATTTACAGTTTGCCAGGTCTTAAAGAATGTGTATTTTGTGACAAAAGTTAAGTATACCTTTGTTTAACCAAACCACTGAGCTGATTAACAGCTCTCCTAGGTCTGGCCCGAAGGATTAGACTTATATTACGTGGCTAAGAACCAATTGGTTACCTAGCAACTGGACCTACAGATTATTGTGGAATCCGAACCACATTATACCGAGAAATGAATTTCTATCACCAGAAATAAATTCCTCTAATTCTTCATTGGCCGGCCGGAGACTCGAACGCGGGCCCAGCAGAGTGCTAGCCGAGAACTACACCGACCCTCCCAACGAGGAACTAGTATTTTGTGACAAATCGCTTGTTTGCATGGTATGAGTTTAGCAACTCGTACCGGTCCAAAACCGGACTGAAAAGAAAGGTCGAATGTGACGTCTACTTTCATCTTGATAAAATACCAACAATGAAACGTACATGTTTGTGCTAACGTGTACGTTGCATGTGCTGTCATAAGGACTGCCTATAAAAAATTAATGATATTACTGATGCAATTAACAAAATTATTTATGGTAGATGTCGCTCAGCGTTATTAAGCTAAAAATAATAATAATAATTTTTGTGTTTTCCCAAGACTGCCCATAACATACCACTGGAAATGAAAATAGCAAAATTATATCAGCTACATTAAGCTCAATAAAACGTAATGCTGAAACAGTACAGTGATGGTACAAGTATCAATTGCAATACCGGGTCGATTTTCATTTAGTACAATCCTGTCACAGGGAGGCTGGCTAAACGATGATTTCGAAACGGTACAAAATAAGATAAACTACTAAAAAGAAAGCGATCATGTCCATTCAGTCTCAATTTTCTTTAGGTTACTACGTCGTTATCGATCTTGTAAGAAACCGTCCACAAAGGAATCAGTTGCTTTGAGATTTTGTTAAAATCACAGACTATTGTCAAATTTCACCGAGGATAAAAAGAGACGACTTTCACTTATGTTACTGTACTTCCGCACGAATTGGCTATTACAGTCTCTTACAGACTGTAATGTGGATCGGAATTCCATTTCTGATTTCAGTGTTCTATATTAAAAAAATATCACTTTACGCAATATAAAAAAAGACATTACCGAAACAGGTGAAAGTTAAGAGCAAATGCAAGTTGCCTATTTTCTATGTTACAGAAAAGGAAAGTATTACGTGAGCTAGAAAATTGAGTATGTTGTTACAAGACTAAGTCGTTACGGGAGGAGATGATGAAATAACGGGCTAAAGGATTGTATTTTGTGAAGAACAGACATTTTACTGGAGAGCGTGTTCAAGTTGGAACTATTTATATATACATATATATATATATATATATATATATATATATATATATATATATATATATATATATATATATATTACACACACTCACACACACACACACACACACACACACATATATATATATATATATATATATATATATATATATATATATATATATACATATATTGAGAGAGAGAGAGAGAGAGAGAGAGAGAGAGAGAGAGAGAGAGAGAGAGAGAGAGAGAGAGAGAGAACTGGGCCTTCAGAAAACACTGAATGACTTCCTTTAAAATGTTTTCAGACAAATAGCAAATAATTCGGTTGTTATCATTATTAATCTTATTATATTGATTAATACTAATTCATAAATCATATCCCAAGCAATAATAAGTAATTTCAATATTACGTAACGCATGAAACGAAATCATTCGTCTGTAAAAGAGGTATCTGTGTCAGACCTCTCAGTAAAGCTAAGTGTCTGACAAAGATGTTCGCCAGATCTCCGCATATTCCCCGCGACTGGCCTTGCCCAAAAAGGACCCGCTGTTGGCATTCACGTGGCAATCGACAAAAACGGGCACCTGAAGGTGTCTGGAAAGTTTTGGAACGCGTAGGAGGAGTAACTGTGAGTTGTGACATTAAAGGGTGGAATAGACTTTCACTTTCTCCGTTGCTTTCTTTTAGAATGTTCACAAATGTTAAATAATTGTTTTACGAGGTTTTATCTAATAAGTTGACAACTATTTGGGTAATGATTTTATTTTTTATAAGAACTGGGGTCAGCTGAGTTTTACTTTATACTCCAGTTGGTTTTGAAAGATTGAATTAGTCTGAAAAATTTTATGGTCTGGCCTAAATAGAGAAAATAAAATTATGGATTTTTTTTCGACAATGGAAACACAAAAGAAACAATATTCTAAGATGTTCTGTCAAGAAACCACAAAAAAAAAAACGTCGAAACATAATCTAATTAATAATAGAGTGTAATCTTATCTTTGTTACTTAACGACCGCTTGACTAGCATGTTTAGTAATTTATTTCGCAGGAGGATAACGAATATCCAGAGTAAATATTGTTCATCACCTTGTTTTAAGAGCTTAACGAAAACATATTCCATTACCTTTTTTACCTTTACCAAAAGTTTTCAGCCAAAGCCACTTGAAAATTTATTTTTCTTTTAAGAAGTTTCTTTAATTGGTTACACTGTGAACCCGAGACGACAAATTTAAATAAATTATGATGACAGGGACGGGTACCTGAAGGTGTCACTCACCTTCTGACCTCGCACTGAAGAATCGTTGATATATATTCCTGACTCCGAATGTAAAGGTCTTGTTAAACTCTATAAAGGGTGACTTGAAATATTTATCATATATCTTTTGTTATTCATTATTACAGAGGTTAGCGCGGTGAACAAACCCTCCCCTCACCTCTCTCTCTCTCTCTCTCTCTCTCTCTCTCTCTCTCTCTCTCTCTCTCTCTCTCTCTCTCTCTATATATATATATATATATATATATATATATATATATATATATATATATATACATATATACATATATATAAATATATATGTATACTGTATATATATATATACATGTATACAGTATATATACATATATATACATACGTATATATAAATATATGTGTATATATATGTGTGTATGTGTGTGCAGGTGTGTGCATGTGTGTGTGTGTGGGTGTATGTATGAATGTATGTATATAAGGGTGAGAAATACCGCTTTAACTTAAAAATCACACTCCTATGCACCTCATACTTGCATACAAAAAAGGAGTTGATAAATATTTAGCCGTTACATAAAAAACTAACGGAACAAAGAAAAAATATATAACTATAACACCGTCTGTTGTACTGTCAAAGATCAATTAGCGAGTGATTGAACGAGATATTTCTGTCACCTTTCCGATAACCTGATAACTTATCGAGGCGAACTCCAAAGTCTGCTGACGGAAGACGCAGAATCTTTCTCTGGCAAAATCATGGACTCTCGCTCATCCTTGTACCAAATAACAGAGTTCAAGAGACAAATAACCAGTGAAGAAAAGAAAGATCGAAGGTTGATTTCTTGTAAATGCAAGTAATCGCAAAAAAACTGGGACGTTTTCTCAGGTTGGATGTTCACATTAAGTCGTCTATAACAAAAACGCATCAACTTAAATTATACCTTTGTTAAGTGTGCTTGGTTAGTACATACGGTCGTTTTTAGTTTTCTGTAAAAGAAAACCATTGAGATGGCTATTTGTCTGTCCGTCCACACTTTTTCTGTCCGCCCTCAGATCTTAAAAACTACTGAGGCTAGAGGGATGCATACTGGTATGTTGATCATCCACCCTCCAATCATCAAACACAGCAAATTGCAGCCCTCTAGCCTCAGTAGTTTTTATTTTATTTAAGGTTAAAGTTAGCCATCATCGTGCGTCTGTCATCGCCATAGGACAAGCCACCACTGGACTGTGGCTGAAAGTTTCATCGGTCACGGCTCATGCAGCATTATACGTTGTACAGAAAACTCGATTGCGCCGAAGAAACTTCTGCGCATTTTTTACTTGATCTTTTCTTACAAAACCATAAGAAACAAGTATTTCGTTGCCTTTCTAATTTCTGCATGGCACAGTTATTTAGCCAAAACCACTTTGAAAATGCATCTTATTTCAGCAAGTTTTTTATTAATTGCATCGATATTCCAGGATGAGAAACGCAAAAGAAAAATATATATATATATATGTATATATACATATATATATATATATATATATATATATATATATATATATATATATATATATATATATATATATATATATATATATATATATATATATATATATACACATATACATATACATATACATATACCTGTATATATGATGACACTGATTTACATTGCTTTTAACCTCACCCACTTGGAGTGGTAACGGCTATTCCTGACTCAAAATGTAATCGCCTTGATAAACTCTACAAAGGGTAACGTGACAAGTTTTTTCTTGTATCTTTTTTTTCATTGTTGTTATAGAGGTTAGTGGGGTGGACAAACTCTGATCTCTCTCTCTCTCTCTCTCTCTCTCTCTCTCTCTCTCTCTCTCTCTCTCTCTCTCTCTCTCTCTTTCTATATATATATGTGTGTGTGTGTCTGTGTGTGTGTAATTGTAATAGCCACAATGCCCTCTTAACTTCTCGAATTCTTCGCGCATTTTTGGATACGCTTGTCACTACAAAGCCTTAAGATCCAAGTGCAAGAAATATGAAGATGTTATGATGTCTGATAGCGGGAAACAAACTCAGGTCCCATAATCACAACGAATCCAAAAAGCGTGAAGAATTCGAGAAGTTAAGAGGGCATTGTGGCTATTACAGTTACATATGTATCTGGTAAAAAGTGACCAGTTAAATATGTGTATATATATACATATACATACATACATATATATATATATATATATATATATATATATATATATATATATATATATATATATATATATATATATATATATATTACATATTTAACTCCAAAATCGTACTCCTCATTATTTAGTGAATAAATAAATAGCTGAAAAAATTGCGAAAGGAGATATGAATATGAAATCATCTAGTGCACAAACAAAGATCAATTAGGGAACGATCTAACGAGATATTTCTGTCACCTTTCCGATAACCCGAACATCTTGCCGAGACGAACTCCGCTGGAGTAATCCATATTTCTTTTCAGTTCGATGGACTTTTGCCCATCCTTGTATCAAAAAGCAGCGTTCAAGAAATGAATAATCAATGAGATCGGAGGTTTACCTCTTGTAAAATGTAACTCATCGCCAAAAAATGATGACATTTTCCCGGGTTGGATGTTCACCTACTTTGACATCAAGTCATTTGTAACAAAGAACATCAACAGAGGTGATGCCTGTGTTAAGACCCAAGCCAGTTCACCATGAGCAAATTCCTGGTGAACTCTCACCAATGAAATACGTATAGAAGGCAAAATGGTTTCCCTGAAAAGTCGTCAAGGCCTCATCAATCATAAACGATTGAACGTTTTCAACAAGTTCAGTCGAAATCCTTCCGTTTGTTTTCGAGGTATTTCCCTACCACAACTCTCTCTTCCATTTGCACTTTCGAAGTCAATGTTATCATGTGCAAAAGCTTTTTGCTGATAGCATTTCTCTACCTGGAATAGTGTATATTCATATTTCCATTACATTGGGTAATTGTACTTCGTACAGAAAACTAAAGCAGCTTGTCATTCTTTAAACCTAAGGTGTTATGCATTTATGGGGAACTGTGTCATTTCAGAGAAATTGATTGCAGCAAGGAAATCAATAATGCGCGATGGAGCTTGTCGAAAAAGCTTTAATGGTTTCCATAGCTACCTGTACGGTAAAGAGCGTCTCTTTAACATATATATATATATATATATATATATATATATATATATATATATATATATATATATATATATATTGTATATATATACATATATATATATATATATATATATATATATATATATATATATATATATATATATATATATATATATATATTGTATATATGTACAATTATATATTTATTTATTTACATCAGATTGCAAAAGAAAGGTTTTTGCGATGAATTAAAGATTTACAAGAGATAAGCCTTCGATCTCTGTTCTTCATTGGTTATTTATTTCTTGAACTCTGCTTCTTGTTTCAAGGAAGGGCAAAATTCCATCAGATCGCAAAAGAAAGGTTCGGCGTCTTCATCGGCAAACTGTGGAGTTTGTCACGGTAGGTGACCAGGTTATCGGAAAGGTGACAAAAATATCTCGTTAAACCGTTCTCGAATTGATCTTTGACAGTTCAGCAGACGATGTGATAATTATATCTCATTTTTATATATTCGGCCAATTATATGTCTGAAGGGTATAGGAGTACGGTTTTTGGGTTCGTGCCTTAGGTTCTTACCTTATCCACTGAATATATTTATCTATTTATCTGGCTGTCAGTGTATCTATCTACCTATCCTTCTATCTATCTATGTATCTATCTATCTATCTATCTATCTATCACACACACACACACACACACATATATATATATATATATATATATATATATATATATATATATATATATATATATATATATATATATATATATATATATATATGTGTGTGTGTGTGTGTGTGTGTGTGTGTGTGTGTGTGTAGAGAGAGAGAGAGAGAGAGAGAGAGAGAGAGATGCACTGACAGCCAGATAAATAGATAAATATATTCAATGGATAAGGAAAGAACCTAAGGCATGAACCCAAAAATCATACTCTTATACCCTTCAGACACATAATTGGCCGAACATATAAAAATGAGATATACTTATCACATCGTCTGCTGAACTGTCAAAGATCAATTTGAGAACGGTTTAACGAGATATTTTTGTCACCTTTCCGATAACCTGATTACCTACCGTGACAAACTCCACTGTTTGCCGACGGAAGACGCAGAACCTTTCTTTCGCAATCTGATGGACTTTCGCTCGTCGTTGAAACAAGAAGCAGAGTTCAAGAAATAAATAACCAATGAAGAACTGAGATCGAGGGCTTATCTCTTGTAAAATTTAATTCATCGCGAAAAAATTATAACATTTTCCAGGGTTGAATGTTCACGTACTTCAACATCAAGTCACATGCAACAAACAGCATCAACAGAGATCAAACCTGAGTCCAGTAACATGAACAAATTTCGTAGGAACAAACTTCGTATGAACAAATTTCGTATGAACTCTCACCAACAGAATACCAATAAAAAGGGAGAATCGTTTCCATGGAAAGCCATCCAAGCTTCATCAATACCTATGAAAGGAATGGATC
>NC_089757.1:9083769-9088769 GCF_040412425.1 Macrobrachium rosenbergii | reverse complement strand
TAAAGGCCAGTCTTTGTGACGTCAGTATATATTGCCTTGAATGAGTCAAGGCAATGTACTGACGTCACAATCAATTCCACAGGCAGACAGACAGATTCTGGCAAGACAATATCTAGGAAATTCAACACGACCTGATTACTGAAGATTCATTAGATCACAGGAGGAGCAGAACCAGTCATCAGGATTTGTCAAAAGCGGACCAAGGGTGCGTCCACACTAAGGTAAAACATGTTATAAACACACGTCGACAACTTATCTCATATATATCACAAACAGTCTTCAAGCAAGTCAGCGATCTTATGTGGTGAAGAAACCTTTGTCAAATGTTGGATAATCGTGCGAAGTACTGATTAGAACGGCCAGTAAGTCGTTGACTTGCACTCAACATTTTTATGATGTGGGCAGTGATTTACCGACTTGTGTTTACTGTAGTGTGGACGTACCCTTAGAAATACTCATAAGTGTTTGCCACAAGTTCCAGAATATGCAGACGTCTGATACCAGCTCTAATGAGTCACAATGAGGCTTAAGGGACAACGGAGTGAGTGAGAAAGTGCAAACAAACAGATACACACACACACATCCGTAAAGACTATTCAGTTTTAACTCTCTAGCCTCCTAATCACGTCCCAGTTAAAGTACTCTCCCCAGAGTTAGGGTCCCAGCTGTAATGTGTCCCAAGGAGGCCCGAGAGCTAACGGGATAAGAGAGGACAGACAGACACAAAGACGTGTGCAATCAACAGTCCTGTTTAAATTCCCCTTCCCCCTTCCCTTCCCCCCGGTACCGCGGGCGTATTCTCCCCCAAACTTATTGATCAGGACGGAATGAGTTCAAGGCCCGGTAGACCAAGTTCGAAGCGCGACCGAGTGAGAGAAAAACTAATAAATAGAAAAGAAAACCAGGGCGACATTTCCACTGATAATGAGTTTTATGCTTCTAGATACAAACACAGACCTTCCTAGAAGGAGTGATGACTGGGCGATGCTGCGCACTGCAGTTTCTTGGGAGCTCTATTGATGCTTTGCGAGGTTCCAGTTCTGTTTTTTTTTTTTTTTCTGCTGTCGAACAAAGCCATTCCCCTACGTGGGGGAACGAACATTTTTAACTTGGTGGCAAATATATTGCTCTCCTGATTGATATTTTTTTTCTTTGGTGACTTGCTTGGTTATATGATGCCTTCATGCATAAATACATATATACACACAAAGAATTTGTTTGTTGATTTATTAATTTATTTAATAGTGTATGTGTTTTGTGTATAATTATTTACACGCTAGAGTTTACTGCTTATTTGACAATAACATTACATAGAGAATACCAGTAAGGTTAACAATTTTCAAAAGATTTAATAACTATGAGCTGATCTAATGAACATTCTCGACATATTAGAATATAGATAGAAGGAACATTTAAATACAGAAGAACCACTTGTTTTTAATGATCGATTTCAGAAAATAACCAATTTTTCTCATAGCAGGGACTATAACTGCGCAGAGAGAGAGAGAGAGAGAGAGAGAGAGAGAGAGAGAGAGAGAGAGAGAGAGAGGGGAAGGTTATTCTTGAAAATTTAGAATGAATGAAAACTTATCCAAAAAAAAAGTTCTCTTTCTCTACTATTTCTTCTGCAGTTTTGTAGAAATAAAAGCAAATTCTTCGTAATGCCCTAAGGACTAAACAAAGCTGATCAAACGGAGAGACTTGCTATCGATCTGAAGATGTTGCTGGACAGGGAAGGGTGTGCAATGTTTAAACAGCACTCCCACTTTAAATGGCTGAGTTTACCTCGTTCACTTGCTTGCTGATTCTATTCATAAAATGCACGATGCATTCGTTTACCCTCGAAATTAACTACTCGGTTGAAGGTAATGAATGTTCTATCGGTTCTGCGATTCGGAATTAGCATTGATATGTTTACTGAAGCGAAAAGCAATGAGTATCCTTATTCATGGTGGGAATAAGGATGTTTGACATTGACAGTAAGGAGGATTTTCTAGATTGAATGATGTGATAATTGTAGATAATAGCGTTGAAGAAATTGAGAGTGAGGAGTACAGTCTAGGAAATTTGATGTCTATGAAGCTGAAAATAAGGAGTAATTTCGAAAATATAATATGCTGATTTCGACTGGCAACGTCGATAAAACTGGAAGTTGTAGCAGGGTAAAGAAAAGCTTACAAGAGACAGGGAGGCTTAGAATAAGCCAAATGAATATAATTTTTTACTCTTCAAATCTGCCGTATGCCAGCACGGGTTCTTTGCTTAGATATTCAGTCCTCGTGCAAAATATAAATCATAAATCAGATATTTTATGAAAACCTGATTGACTCTGAAGAGAAAGTAGATTATAAAATTTTAGAAACAATTTCAACTCTTCAACGGACGTATTGAAACTCAAAATACTGTAAAATATAAAATAACAGTCGATTTCTCGAAGACTTAATGTCTACTATCACTGTATTACTGGAAAAATGGTTTAGCAAAATGCCTAAAGGCACGAAAGAAATATGTTGTCAAGGAACAAGTAAGTGCGGGACTTTCAGCATAATATGCAAGAGTAATGTCCAACAGAATGTTCCCATTTGGTCTAGTGCACTATAAAGAGAGTCGACTGCAGTAATAGACTATCTGCCTACGCTCTATATATATACTGTATGTACATATATATATATATATATATATAGGCCTATATATATATATATATATATATATATATATATATATATATATATATATATATATATATATATATATATATATATATATATATATATATATATATATATATATATATATATATATTTATATATATATAAATTATATATGTGTGTGTGTGATTAAGCATCTGACCAAGATTGGTATGACATGACTAGATGAGAATAAATTCCGAGGAAAAGGGAGAGGTGAATGATTATATAAGGTTGAAAATTACAGAGGCAGCTGCAGCAATTAGAGGAGCTTCATTACTTAATATACATGGTAGGGTGTACGGTAGCATTTTGACTGAGAAAGTAAGACATATGGCGGAAGGAGTGATGTCGGAAGAACAACGATGTTTATACAGGAGAAAGGTGTGTTCATTAATCGTCGATTATGAAACAGTTTTTTGAGAATGATGAAAATACAGACCAATCTATTGGTGGCATACATAGGCCTAGAAAAAGCTTAAGCTTAAGCTGAAACGGATAGAGGGACAAAGCATAATGAGTTGAGAAGGTACTGCGTAGAAAATGAATTTCTGAGACTTCAGTTTTTTTGTATAATGGAAGAAAAACACGCTAGAATATGTAGAGGGGAGAGTGTCTTGTTTGGGGGTAAAAGTGGGTCTGAGACGCGGGTGTTTTGTATCTTCATGACTCTTCAGTATCTTTATGGACAGAGTGATGCAAGCGTTCTGAGAAAGGGCAGCAGAAGTATATGCAAAGTTTTGGGATCGGAAGAGAAATCGTGAATGGAATTTGGAACTGCTGATGTTTGCAGATGGTGCCGCGGTGGTTGGGATAGTATAACGATACCGCAGCAGTAGCGATTAGTGAAAGAGGTTGGAAGTATTTGCAAGAGGAGAAAATTGATGGTATATGCCACCGAGGTTAAGGTTATAAAGGTTTCAAGGATAAATGTAAGCCATGGAGCGGTGACTTTATTTGAAAAGTAGGGGAATGAAAGCAGTATATCTGTGTAAACATTCGTGAGTACCCTAAACATGAATCCCTAGAAGAGAGAGAGAGAGAGAGAGAGAGGTTTGAAGCTGAGTCGAGCTGTTTGTATGACATGGGTGATGTAAGAAGAATAATGACTGAAAGAGTGAGATATTTGTAGATACCCAGGAGTGGGACAGAATTGAGCACAGGTCAAATAAGGAGTAATAGTGTTTTGAGACAGATTGGTCATGTCTAAGGAAAGGTAAGCCACTGAAAAGAGTGTATAATTCGAAATCTCCAGAAGGAGAAGACAACCTAAACGGAGAGAGAGAGAGAGAGAGAGAGAGAGAGAGAGAGAGAGAGAGAGGTACTGGAAAGGTCTTATCTCAGGATATCGACACAGAATGTGATATGGAGATGAATGGTGCAATTTGCTAACAGCACGAAGCAGCTAATGTCGTGGAAGATTCTGCCGTTTTACCTTTCTCTGGTTTGAGCTTGAAAAACATGGACTATGTAAGTATATGTATACATACGAGTGCGCACGTGTTCTTGTGTTTGTGTATTGGACACCTAAGTACCTAATTGGAGATTATGAATGAGTCCAAGAGCTCGAGATATTACTTTTGGTAGGGGAATGACACAGGAAAGGACAAGAGACTTTTGATGCCCCATATTGCTTGAATCTAACATCTGGTATTGCCTTGGAAATTCTTGGGTAAGTCTTGTACATTTAATAATAATAATAATAATAATAATAATAATAATAATAATAATAATAATAATAATAAACAGACTTCGGAAAATACTCAAAAAAAGGAACAGGCACCTAATACTGATCTGCTCTCTTATTCTTTTCATTTTATTAATGTTCAAATTTCCACGTATGAAGAAAACATGTTTGCTGATGAACACGTCGTGAGTAAATTTCATTATTAATCCAGGAAAATTACATTTTCGAAAGGGAAAGGATAACAGATAAGCAACCATAGACGCCTTTCATAAAATTTATGAAAATAATCTTTGCTCGCTTAAGTACGTCGAAAAAGTCTATCCCTTTCCTTGAAGACAATAAATAGAATATAAGATTTTGAAATGAATTTTAAATTTCACAAGGAGGCTGAAATATTAATATATCGGTATTACAACGTAAATTTTTCTTTAAGTTCTATTCGTTGACCTCAAAAATGAGATGTGAGGTTTTCCGACGTGCGTAAAAGCAGTACAACCCGTTACTACGCATCACGCCTTAGCTGCGTGATACGAGTATATTACGCACTAAGGTATCGCTGGGACGAGAAGCCCTTTCCTGGCGTCTTTCTGCATCTTATCGCCAGACAGTCAAACAAATTTCCATTT
>NC_089757.1:9076269-9078769 GCF_040412425.1 Macrobrachium rosenbergii | reverse complement strand
CACAGGAAAAAAAAGTCACAGAAAAAAGTCGCAATTTTGACTAGGGAAAAAAAGTCACAGGAAAAAAAGTCACAATTTTGGCTAAGGAAAAAAGTCACAGGAAAAAAAGTCACATTAATTTAGTCTTTTGTTTATATTTTTTACGGTAATCCCTAACGGACTTGTACTAAACACGCCGCAAAGGTGGATACATACCGGGTTAAAACCCTTGGGGGTCATTATCTGGGAAATATGAATGTGACTTTTTTTCCTGTCACTTTTTTTTGTGACTTTTTCACCTGTGACTTTTTAACCTAGATTCGCTAAGGAAGAGTCGGCGCTCTCTTAGATCGACCTCAAAGGCCTACTTTAAAGAAACAAGTACCGGTTAAATGTGAGACTTATGAGGGAATTTGACATCACTGAGAATAACTTATGAATGAGGCGAAAGTGGGTGAAGCTATAATATGTGGTGGTGCAGGTTCACGGTGAAGAAAGATTTCTTGACCGTGGGTACATTATACGCTCGTATGTACAAGACTGATTTCCTTTTCTACGGAAATGATTATTATAACATGCACGTGAATAAATGTGTAAGCGCTTGGTTCTTCACCTCTGCTTATATTATTCCTTTCTATTTACTTGTACTAAGTTTATCTTTTGTTATATTTTGAGTGTACGTATATATATGATATACTATATATATATATATATATATATATATATATATATATATATATATATAT
This sequence comes from Macrobrachium rosenbergii, assembly GCF_040412425.1. Taxonomy (NCBI): domain Eukaryota; kingdom Metazoa; phylum Arthropoda; class Malacostraca; order Decapoda; family Palaemonidae; genus Macrobrachium; species Macrobrachium rosenbergii. Next base: position 9,078,044 of record NC_089757.1, on the reverse strand, counting down.
ATATATATGTATATGTATATATATTTATGTATGTATACATACATGCATACATGTATATATATAATATTAGTGTATATATTAGTATGTATATATATATATATAAAATATACACGTATATATAATATATATATATATATATATATATATATATATATATATATATATATATATATATATATATATATATATATATATATATATATATGAAGAGTGTCATGAAAATAATATCTCCATTCGCATTATTCATTTTCAGAAACAACGAAATTGTCTATCTCACAGTATTTTTCAATTTGTAATCATCTCTCATTACTTGTCAGTGTCCTTCAAGCATGACATGCTCGTAAGATATAGCGATACTGCAACAGCGGTTCACTGTGATCAGCGATAAGCTAAAACTACCCAGTACCTTATGTTTTTTTTTTCCAGCATAATGCATAATGCCATAAAAATACGTCAGTTTCTTATCTAACCTTTTTTTCTTTCAACTCGCTATCAGTTGTTTGCTTAACGATAATTTTGGGGTAACTTTCCGTACCCAATAGTGCTCCTTCGGCAGTTGTGATCTGAAGAATAAACTTTAAGATCAGTTCTGTTATTCTTCAAGCTTCTTTCCTATTTGTTGTCGGTTACCCAAAAAATTATTATTTTAAGTTGCATACGTGGTGCAAATTTTTTTGGGTAAAATTTTTTTCCATCCATTATCTTTAATCTAATCATTCTTGCGGACTGTTTTTAAGAATATACTTTCTCCGAATTGCGGCCTTTCCGTAATTGATAATCCTAAGAGGAAATTTCGACCCTATTCACTGAAAACAATCTTATTAAATCTAAATTTGCCCGATTTCAACCACACATCAACTGCCTTACGTAAGGCTACATAACGCTAGTGACTCATAAATTACACTCTCCAGAAAGTCACGAACGTCAGGGATAAGTGAATTCTATAATAAAATAAACCAGCTTTATTAAAAATCAGAGTAAGAACCCAAAATAGAGTAAATAAAATATTCTTACATAACATTTGGAACTACACTGAGGCGAATGTGTAAATAAATGGAGGCAAACCAGAAGTGTTATCATTTTTAATTTCTGCAAGACATGATAATTATCGTTTTTCATACAACCAAGAAGACTCGTGAAATCAGAACACTAGAGAAATGAAGAACGAAAAGTAGTACAAGATTTTCATAGATATTTTATCACCTCAAAAATAAACCATGTTTGAATTTATTAGAAATAACTAAATACAATATTTTTAACAAAATGAATAGACAAACGTAAATAAAAAAAAATTAATCTTAGGAAAAGACAAACCATATGCAAAACAGCATAGATACATACATACTTACATACATGAATAAATGAAAGCTACACTGCAACACGCTACATGGTACATTTCTAATATACATGCATACATACATACATACATACATACATACATACATACATACATACATACATGCAATAAACGGTGCTTCAACTTTTTCGCTCTTTTTATATCTGGTTTATAGAATTCCAATGTACACAAATAATTTCATTCGCATGGTAAATAACACTAATTTTTTTGCCTCGTTATATCGCTTTTTGATATTGGTATTCGCCTATTTTGCTTCACTGGGCGCATCAGGTATTCAAAATTCAACCAGGCAATTCACAGATTTTAATAAAGTCGGGATTCCGTTTATTTCAAACATTATTTGTCAAGGAGTTTTCTAATCGCGTGTGCATATAGGTCGTGGGGTGTATGGCCATGTATAAATTAACACACATTTATT
>NC_089757.1:9068769-9073769 GCF_040412425.1 Macrobrachium rosenbergii | reverse complement strand
CCGTCGCTGGTTCGACCCCACGGGACGGTGGACTTATTATCAACTTAAAAAAAAAAAAATTCCCCCTTCGGTAACATATATGAAAATATATTATTTCCGAGGTAGAGTGAATTGGATATTAAAGGACGTTTGTAGCTTTCTGATTGTATATGAATCACGGTGATGTGATAAATAGTCATAATATGGCTACGTGCGACAAACGCACTACACGGACAACATGGCAGAGGTGGGTGGATATCGTCTCCAAACGCAAAACACCTGAGTTCGACGGGTGAGTTGATGGGAGATGTTATTCACTTATACCTCTCTTGTGGCCGATTTCGTTAGTGCGTCACTGTAGTCCTGATTCCTCGTCCGTCGCTGGTTCGACCCCACGGGACGGTGGACTTATTATCAACTTAAAAAAAATTCCCCTTCGGTAACATATATGAAAATATATTATTTCCGAGGTAGAGTGAATTGGATATTAAAGGACGTTTGTAGCTTTCTGATTGTATATGAATCACGGTGATGTGATAAATAGTCATAATATGGCTACGTCGACAAACGCACTACACGGACAACATGGCAGAGGTGGGTGGATATCGTCTCCAAACGCAAAATACCTGAGTTCGACGGGTGAGTTGATGGGAGATGTTATTCACTTATACCTCTTGTGGCCGATTTCGTTAGTGCGGCACTGTAGTCCTGATTCCTTGTCCGTCGCTGGTTCGACCCCACGGGACGGTGGACTTATTATCAACTTAAAAAATAAAATTCCTTCGGTAACATATATGAAAATATATTATTTCCGAGGTAGAGTGAATTGGATATTAAAGGACGTTTGTAGCTTTCTGATTGTATATGAATCACGGTGATGTGATAAATAGTCATAATATGGCTACGTCGCAACAAAAACGCACTACACGGACAACATGGCAGAGGTGGGTGGATATCGTCTCCAAACGCAAAACACCTGAGTTCGACGGGTGAGTTGATGGGAGATGTTATTCACTTATACCTCTCTTGTGGCTGATTTCGTTAGTGCGTCACTGTAGTCCTGATTCCTCGTCCGTCGCTGGTTCGACCCCACGGGACGGTGGACTTATTATCAACTTAAAAAAATTCCCTTCGGTAACATATATGAAAATATATTATTTCCGAGGTAGAGTGAATTGGATATTAAAGGACGTTTGTAGCTTTCTGATTGTATATGAATCACGGTGATGTGATAAATAGTCATAATATGGCTACGTCGACAAACGCACTACACGGACAACATGGCAGAGGTGGGTGGATATCGTCTCCAAACGCAAAACACCTGAGTTCGACGGGTGAGTTGATGGGAGATGTTATTCACTTATACCTCTTTGTGGCCGATTTCGTTAGTGCGTCACTGTAGTCCTGATTCCTCGTCCGTCGCTGGTTCGACCCCACGGGACGGTGGACTTATTATCAACTTAAAAAAAAAAATTCCTTCGGTAACATATATGAAAATATATTATTTCCGAGGTAGAGAGTGAATGGATATTAAAGGACGTTTGTAGCTTTCTGATTGTATATGAATCACGGTGATGTGATAAATAGTCATAATATGGCTACGTGCGACAAACGCACTACACGGACAACATGGCAGAGGTGGGTGGATATCGTCTCCAAACGCAAAACACCTGAGTTCGACGGGTGAGTTGATGGGAGATGTTATTCACTTATACCTCTCTTGTGGCCGATTTCGTTAGTGCGTCACTGTAGTCCTGATTCCTCGTCCGTCGCTGGTTCGACCCCACGGGACGGTGGACTTATTATCAACTTAAAAAAAATTCCCCTTCGGTAACATATATGAAAATATATTATTTCCGAGGTAGAGTGAATTGGATATTAAAGGACGTTTGTAGCTTTCTGATTGTATATGAATCACGGTGATGTGATAAATAGTCATAATATGGCTACGTGCGACAAACGCACTACACGGTCAACATGGCAGAGGTGGGTGGATATCGTCTCCAAACGCAAAACACCTGAGTTCGACGGGTGAGTTGATGGGAGATGTTATTCACTTATACCTCTCTTGTGGCCGATTTCGTTAGTGCGTCACTGTAGTCCTGATTCCTCGTCCGTCGCTGGTTCGACCCCATGGGACGGTGGACTTATTATCAACTTAAAAAAAAAAAAAAAAAAAAAAAAAAATTCCCCTTCGGTAACATATATGAAAATATATTATTTCCGAGGTAGAGTGAATTGGATATTAAAGGACATTTGTAGCTTTTTGATTATATATATATATATATATATATATATATATATATATATATATATATATATATATATATATATATATATATATATATATATATATATATATATATATATATATATATATATGATGATGGTATAAGTCCTAAGGGAATAAAAAAGTTTGGGAGGTCACAAAATTGTCAATGGATTAACATCAAAATCTACCTATTGGTAATCCTCTTTATTCTGTCTTTCAAATCCTCTTTATTATAGGGTTAAAGGAAAATAATCTTTGGTTTAAATTTAGGTTCTTCTCCCAGGTCAACTGAATCATAATGGATTCCAGCAAGTACTTGGAAATAGTTTCTTTACTTCGTAATATTACATTGCTTTTCGTCCAATTTATTCTGTGGGACTTAAAGAATTAAATGCTAGATTAAAACTACACAAATATTCAATAAGAACAGGTCAAACTAAAAATGCTCTATTTTTGCATCTATGTGAAAAGTCCATCAGAATAAATTGGATGCAAAGCAATGTAATATTACAACATAAAGAAACTATTCCCAGGAACTTGTTGGAATCAGTTATGATTCAGTTGACCTGGGAGAAGAACCTAAATTTAAGTCAAGGATTATTTTCTTTTGATCCTGTAATAAAAAATATGTTCCAGAAGGATTTGACAGACAGAATAGAGAGGATTACCAATAGGTAGATTTTGATGTTAATCCGTTTACCGTTTTGTGACCTCCCAACCTTCTGGTATCCCCTTAGGACTTATACATGCCATATGTATATATGCACTTGTCTCTGTATATCTTTAGCTGCTGTGACCATGTTTTGGTAATGAGACGAAAGCACTTAGCATCTCGAGTGTTTAACTTTTCCTTCGTGGCTGTAACTTTGCTCATATAATCATCACGTTTTTACCTTTTCTCGTGATTTAAAATAAAATATTTTATACTTATATATATACAATATATATATATATATATATATATATATATATATATGTGTGTGTGTGTGTGTGTGCATGTGTATGTTAATATCAAAGACCTGCACACTGCTTTTAGTACTAGCTACACGAGGATCAATCTTTTTAATGCAGGCAATAATGCTTATTTCTGTACCTTCGCTTTGCTTTGAAGTTAGCAGAAAACGAATCGCCTTTGATTTTAAAATAGAAGCATAATCAAAAGGAAACGTTCAGATTGATTAATGTTTGAGCACGATTTTTCTGGAAAAAATGCATGATATTATCTTTGATGCTACATTATTTACGAAGTGATTTGCATTACAGTAGGTCTTCCTTTCAGAAAACATAATTACTAGAGCCAGTTCATTTCTGCTGAAGTAAAATAAGCAAAAACTGGATACAAACATGATTCAAAGAGAATTTTTTGTGTATGCAAGAACATAACTTTGAATGTTAATATGCATTCATGCAAATACATAATCGTTGGCAATTCTTTATCACAAGCTGAGTTACCACTGCCGTAATTTAGATATTACCTAGCTGTAAATGAAATCCTCGAGGCTTTACAAATAGTTATGACGACCTATACGCATAAACGAAAGAGAGAGAGAGAGAGAGAGAGAGAGAGAGAGAGAGAGAGAGAGAGAGAGAGAGACGTGTACGCGAGAATCTTCTGTTATGTTAAAGGACCTGTTTTATGTCAGGAGTTGAGTTAAACCAGTAGGTAAGTAAGAATTCGGTTAAAGAATTTAAACTACAAAGAAAGATTTAAGATAACCCTTAAACCATGATACTGTATAAACGACAATATTTGTAAACGCGAAAGAACATAAATCACTTGCAGAATCACTTTCAGTACCGAAAATAAGGAGGTCTTGTCAGAAACAGAAGTAACTAATATATCGCATAACTATTTAATGTAAAACAAGCCACACATCAAAATACGCAATTGCACGCCTGCTGGTTCTGGAGTAAACAACAGCGAAAAATCTGGAAGAGGCAACTTTATAATTCTGGAATCTCTTTTTTTCTGGATTCAAGACCTTCTGCTTCGAAGGACCAACCTTGACCATTTATAAACATCCGAATTCTTGTGTGGCTATTTCTGTCTCAGGGATAAGCCCAAGCCATGGACATCCACCTGTCTGGCATTAGCCCCCCCATTAACATTCGGGGCATTTTACCCGGTGGGACTTTTCCAAGTGGGATGAGCTGAGGAGACGTGGGGACTTCCGATCACACTCTCTGCTCATGAGGCCTGATTCCCGCCATGGCATTTGGTTGGCCTTTAATCTAATGACAACGAGACGGCAACAGCAGGCGGGTGTTTTAAACTTCCTCAGGAGAGCTCGGTGGGAATTCACGGAGAAGTATTTATCCTCGTTCAGTGCCGTTAAATGTAGAGGATTACTTGACGCGACAGTTTTGTAAAGAGTGCGCAGGCTGCCTTTGGTCTCCCAGACATCAGACGGACATAGACATACAGACATCAAGAAAGTTAGACCTCGGGTATCGTTTTCCAGTTTACGACACTTGATGATGATTATGGTATTGTCAACACAGTTAATTTTTTTTTGTTTTGGTTTCCTAGGTATTCAGATCGTCATCATCACCATTATTGTTATCAAAGTATATATACAAGCTCCTGTGTAAAAAGATTCTATATAGATTACGATCTAACTTCAAAAAAATCCTATCAAGGGCAAAATTGTTCTTGTCTTTCATATTTCAATTCAGTACTCTTGAGAAGCAAGATTGTCGTTAAGAAATTTAGATAATTTACTACAAAACATACTGTTCACTTGTCAAC
>NC_089757.1:9046269-9066269 GCF_040412425.1 Macrobrachium rosenbergii | reverse complement strand
AGTATCACAAATCAGCGAGGAGTGTAGACCAGTGTTGGCATTAGGTCAGCTGGACCTAGTCCGAGGGATCCTGCTCACCACTTAGTATAGGAATCCGCGTTGGCAACAAGGTAGTTTCAGATAACAACAACAATACCGTAGAATGCCGAGAGGTAAAAAGAACTCGTGTTGGCAAAAGTTCTTCTTGACCTAATGTCAACGACAACAGAATAAGACAGTAAGTAGATCTATAGCTCGATTGACTTGAGGCCACCTTACTCCCGAATCAGAAATAAACACCAGTAACAACCTTTAAGATCATCGATATGAACAGATCATGCCCGCTTAAGGCCAGTTCAGTCTGGTAACAAAACGATACAGGACAATGATAACTGGTCTTCTACTCAAAGACTGAATGATATGCAAAACTAATGTAGGCCTATACAGATATAAACATTCATAATTAGTCTGCTATTCGATCGATTTCACGGTTTCTTGTATAGGTCATCTTTCTTGACGTTACTTATTTTGAATTTGGACTTTCTGCTAACCACTGTTCAAAACGGGTTTATAATCTTGATCTAGTATTCTGGTTTGATCTAGGAGTGGTATGTTTCTCTGCCTTTAACTAACCATGACAGTTCGGGACCCAAATACTAGCTTAGGGAAACGAAAAACGTCTTTGAAAAATATTTAAATTATATTGTCTTTTCAATTTACTCGTCTCTTGCCTAGGGTAATGCCGTGATAGACTTTATTGCCGTCAAATCAAGAGTTATGTTGGTTAGGAAATTGGTAAGTCTAAACCTTCCGGAGATTTCACACCTGCGGGAAAAACAAGTCTTAACATTCAGCAGAGAAATCTCAAAATTTTCCTAAGTCCTCTGGGATGTGCTGTGACTGAAAATGAACCCTTATCGTTTAATGGGTAAGATTTAACCACTCAAAGCTTGCATAAAACTTTGTACCGAGTTGTGTTTTTTCACTTGATAACATTTTGGATGCCAAGCAAGGTACTGGGGAAATTTGGGCCAGTCAGTTAGAACACTGAAAACAGGGAGTTGGAGGTTGGACAGCGAGGTTAAGAAATCCAGAAAACAAAGGAGAAGTTCAAGGATCTTAAGGTGATACTGGGAGAACCCCACAGTTGCACTAAGAAGCAATAGTGAAGAGAGAAGCAAGATAGAAGAAAGGAAGTAGGAATGGAGGTAAAGTAAAAGTCTAAAAAGCGGGTGCAGCTAGGCGCCAAAGAGACTCTGCAAACACTCTTTAGTAATGCCTACAGTACACCATGTGAGTACACTGACAGGTTGTGACAAAGATTTAACCATTTAAGGCCTTCAGAAACTATGCCACTGAGTTGCATCTAAGATCTAACAACTTAAAGCTTGTAAAACTCATCCGAGGTATCCCAGGTGATTATCTCAATCATAAGGTTTTATTTTAAGCGACTAAAACTGTTGCATGAGTAGGAATAAAATAGTGTTCATGTTCATATCTAGCTGAATGATTATTATTGTTTTCTTTGTAGGGCAGGAAAAATAACAATAATCATTCCCACCTGTATTAAATATGTTCAGATTGCTTTTCCAATTATATTTACCCCCTCGACGTGCACTTGTTTCTATAATGCATGTCTTATATTCCTTTTTTTTCACTTACTGTGCTCACTGTAAAACTAGATGGGGAGAGGTCTTCTACTCAAAGACTGAATGATATTCAAAACTAATGTAGGCCTATACAGATATAAACATTCACAATTAGTAGGAAACACCCATTTGTATAAAAAAAAAAGTAAGAGAAGTCTAGTATGGCATTTAAATTTTGTGTGTGATTTTGTTTGATCAAAACTAGTACTGTTCAAAAGGTGCGCACATTCAGATGGAAGAAACCATCTATAGGACAGAATTGCAGTATTTGCTTTCCTAAAAAAAAACACAAAATACAAAAGTCACACACTTTTACACATTTAGAAATGTTACCCTTTTTCCGTGAATATGGATTGGTGCTGGGCATAAATACAATGGCTATATTAAATACTTTATTCTTATCAGAATCTGATGAACTCATCATAATTACGGTACACAAAAATTTATCATATACATTGTGCTGGTTCAGATATATATAATACATATACATACACGCATATATTTCTATACATATATGCGCATAGGTATATTACATACAAATCAATCATCATTGTCATGGACACCCCAAATATAAAGACATATTTTGACAGGACAAGAATCCAAGAGACAAAAATTATTGGACGCTTGTCAAAAGGAAATTATGGATTAAAAACTATAAAATCATTCTAAAATAAACCGGTCTTTGAAAATGAAGTTGATTTGGCTAGACTTGTTAGACCGACTGAAAGCCAGTCAGGTTAAGAATGTCAGATTCTGCCACTTGGCATATTAGTCATTACAAACTGCATAATTAGAACGCTGCAGAATTTTTCGTGAATGGCCGTCTAACCAAAAATTTTAATAATAAAAAAAAAAGGAAGTCAAGTGCTAATCCTGTGTGAATTTTTTTGAGTTTTCAAACTTGTGCGATCAACTCTACAATTACATTAGGGCGTTTTTGTTATCACAGATAGTCGAAGGAGCCCAGCTCCCCTTTCTCTAAAAATAGGGAAAACGAGAGAAATAAAAAAAAAAAAATTAAAGAAAAGAGGAATCAGGACCACACAACCTTCATTGATGCATAAACTTTGGCACTTTTGATGTTGCAACTTTATGTCTACAATGAAGGAAAGACTCTTCTTTACCATTGCGTCACTTTCCTTGCATAAAAAAAGACCAAACATCCGACGAACATATAAGGATAAAATAAAAAGATAACGTGATTATTATCTCCACTAAATCCTAGATATATAGAAAAATAACAATTGTAGGTAGAGCAAGAGTGTACATGGTGTGGGAGGGATGTGACGTTGTGATATGGGATGTGATTATTATGTGGGGGTGGGTGGGTGGGTGGGGAGATGTGGGGGGAACAACGAGCGGGCAGTGTTTTTGAACTATAGATTGACCGACTCTTTGTAGCAGTCTGTGATGTAGGTGGCAGTGTCCGTCAGGTTTTTGAGACACGCGTGCAGCCCCAGGAGGTGGGAGTGGAGGGCCTGCGTGACGTTGTTTGCGACCAGGGTGTGGTCGTCCCCTTCCGAACTCCTGTCGTCGTCTTCTGTGCTTTCCGAGCAGGTCTCTGTGGCGCTGTCCATCTCCGAAGTGTTGGAGGAGGAGTCCGAAGCCAGGGACATCGTGCTCTGTCGCCTCAAGGCTTCCTTCTTGGCCTCGTCTCTCGACTCGCCCTCGTCCGTCCACCGCGTGCTGTTGATCGAGGGCAGCATCATCGGGGTCCTTTCCGTTGTGGTGGTGGTGTCCTCGTCGTTGGAGCTCGCTCCCAGGATGAGGTCGTTCTTGACGGAGTTCAGGAGCGAGTAGTAGCTGTAAGGGTCGCCGCCGTTCTTCAGGAGTTTGGGGACCTTCGAGGACGGCTTCTGCGCCACCACTTCCATGTCGAGAAGTCTGCAAGAAAAGAGGCGAGGAATTTTTAGAGTAACAGAAAACTGGTAGTCATGCTTTCATTTTTTCCTGTCTATAAAAATAAATCAATCCATCATTATATTATAAAGAACCGAACTTCTTTATCAGGACAACGAACATCATCATCATTATTATTATTATTATTATTATTATTATTATTATTATTATTATTATTATTATTATTATTATTAACTGCAAATGACGCTAAATAAGAGGACTCGCATACACAACGTGATGAAAATTAATCTACAAGATGAACTGAAGTGTAATAGCAGAGAAGCTGCAATCGAAAACTACCTAAGAAAAGCAAGTAAAGAAGAAGCATGTAAAAAAAAAAAAATATATGGCATTATAAACAAAGGAGAAAATTAACGGGAAAACAAACAAGTTTTAACTTCTTCAGTCTTTCTGTTATCTGGGTCAGAGCAAAGGTGGACACCCTACCCGTCCGTCAACTGATCTTTATTTCCGTGTCAGTAAGAGAAAATATATATATATATATATATATATATATATATATATATATATATATATATATATATAAATATATATATATATATATATATATATATATATATATATATATATATATATATATATATATAAGCCTGTTCCTAAAGCCTGTTCCTAGAGGTATGCCAAAAGATGGCCTATCGTTCTCTCTCTCTCTCTCTCTCTCTCTCTATCTATCTCTCTCTCTCTCTCTCTCTCTCTCTCTCTCTCAGTAATAATAGGAAACTAATCTCACACTGACAAAAGTTTACTTGTTTCTTGAGGTCAGGCGTCTGTGACATGTGATCTTTGAAGCTTTGAATTGTCTTTTATTTTTTGAGTTACGAAGACTGAGAAAGAGCAGTTTAAGATTCAGTAAGTTACTGAACGTCTCTTCCATCTGTTTAATCGTATACAAAGAAAGAGCGGAAAATATTAACACAAATATTCATAATTTCCTACTATCTTCTGTGCCACAAAAAGATAGAATGACGTCATTCATTAAAAAAAAATTTAAGTAAAACAAAATTATACGTAATCTAACTTTAATACGGATGATGCAAAGTCTCCCTCGTGATTGTAAAAGTAAAATGAAACGTTATTCTGACTGAGAGAGAGAGAGAGAGAGAGAGAGAGAGAGAGAGAGAGAGAGAGAGAGAGAGAGAGAGAGAGAGAGAGAGAGAGAGAGACGTACAAGTGATATTCAAAATGGACACGCTATAATTCAGTACATGCATACGAAAAAAAGATTTGCAATCCGTCGTCTCAACCACTTTTTCCAGTGAAGAAAAATTCCGTTGTAAGTGATTTCATTTCTCAATTTCAGTCTCATTGCTTTTATTTTCTACCAAAAGACGCACAATAATAATAATAATAATAATAATAATAATAATAATAATAATAATAATAATAATAATAATAGTTTTTGATTTTGAATCCTAAACAGATTAGTTCTTATAGAGTGAATTAGATTATTTGATAAAAAAAGAAAAGAAACCGTGCTAATAATTCCCCTTAAGAGAATATACAGTTAATAAACCCCATGACAATCTCTATACAGTAATGACTATTACCTGAATAATGAACAGTGAATAAAAACCAAAAGCCAATGAATTAGGCCTCCTTACCTGCATGGCACCATGATGGTCTCGTTCATGTTATTGACTGCCTTGACGAAGCGATCCATGGCACAGACGATCGACTGTGATGAAAAGTCGTTCAGGTCTCTCGGGTTATTGAGCCGGACACTGAAATGAATCATTGCGAATGTGAATGACTCAGTGTATGGTTTTAGATGCTCACATTGAATTCATTTTCTGTTTGTCTAATGGTGCATCTGTCAATGGATAATTCTCCAGGTTCGGCAATGAATTTGTGTTGTGTTTTTTTAAAATTCATTATCACAGTGAATTCAGAAGTTTAAGTGTAATGTTGAGGCTTCTAGACGAATGCAAAATTGTTTTGATCCATCTGGTATTAAATTCACTCATTACCAAAACTATATAAATAAGAATTATTCATTGATGTTATCAGAGTACACAGAATTGAAGACTAGCTAATTTTAATTTAAGGTTAAATCAAAATATAATAATTTATTGATTCTGACCAATTTGAATTTATGAAGGCCTTCGGACAAAAATCTCTTCCGTTTATTTTCCAGTTAACTAATCTAATAAAATTTACAAATGAAAAATAATCTGACCTTTCAGTATCAGTTATCAAGGCATATGAAATATAACCAAACTATGGCCTGAAATTGCTTAAGCCTGGATTTAATTTAATAGCATTAAGAAAAATAATGATGAACCAATTAAATAAGATAAAAGTCCTAAAAGAAAACAAACAAACAAACAAACCAGCTACGAAAGAACAAACACATACATACAAACAATTCAATAACTTTGCTTAAAAGTGACACCACAATAAATCTTGCACAGACGTTTGCGGTGTTCTTGTAACTCGCATCTATGTTATCTAAGGATAAAGTATTTCCAGCAAAATTAAAAGGTAGTCCAGACACGTATTCATTAACATAAATGTTAGATGAAGGGAAAAATATTAAATATGTAAAAGTAAGTGATAAAGGAAAAAATTCGTAAATTGTTTTATAATCAATTTATCATCGCTAATGTCTTGCAATGTCTCCTAAGAAACAACTTCGTTATTCAACTGAAAATAAATCAGGCTTCCTATAAAAAAAATGGCCTGGGAAAGAAAATAGACACTGAACAAATTTACTAAAATAGTGAAGCTATGATTATATATATATATATATATATATATATATATATATATATATATATATATATATATATATATATATATATATATATATATATATATATATATATATATATATATATATATATATATATATATATATATATATATATATATATATATATATATATATATATATATATATATATATATATATATATATATATATATATATATATATATATATATATATATATATATATATATATGTAATCTTTTCCACATCGATTACTTTATCGGAACATGCAAATGAAGTCATCTCGACGGAAGAGTGAATCATTTATCTACACATGAGTCATGAAACGACACTACGTCAAACACATGCTCGCAAATACATACATACACGCTCCGGGAGGAATGCACGGTCAATCAGTACTACAGCGTAGTTGCTATAATTTTATGAAGAATTGATATTGCTCTTTCATGGTATTTTAGCTTCAAGGAATTTATATTTTTGCTTACGGTTTTTCGTTGTGAAAATCTAAAGCCCAAAGTGGTAAGGAGTTGCTTATGTCCCGTATATATAAAGTACATTATGATTGAGAGCAATACATACACACATTATAATTATATATATATATATATATATATATATATATATATATATATATATATATATATATATATATATATATATATATATATATAATGTGTGTGTGTGTTTATGTATGTTTATTGCATAGCTGACATATTTATAGGAATTCTTCCAAAACCTATAATTGGTGCTTAACCTAGTTTTAAGCGGGACCTATTAATTTATTAAGAACACGCCACTCACACCCCGTTTTAAATTAATTAGTATTTTAATAATTCATACCGGCAACTACAAACACCTGAATCACATCTATGCTTAAATATTGCCAGTCTTGAGATTCATAAATCATCATAATTAACATTAACTTCAATTGCCATTTTGCCACCATTAACTCTCGAATGTTGTTTCAAGAAATGCCTTCGGTTTTAAGAGGAAAATATTGCCACCAAATTGTCGCACTTTAGTAATATCGCTTCTTTTGAAGTTTTTATGGGACATGACTCAACTACATTCGGGTATTACTCAGATATTTCGTACCTTAGCCATGACGGCAGCAACAAAAATATTCAAGAATAAATTTGGTATTTATTGACTGATACTTGGCGCTGGAAAGGAATTTACTGGGATTAAGCCACTGAATTTCAGCAAGAAAGATTCAGTTAATACCACTGAGAAATGATTCGAAGGCAAAAACGCAAAATAAAACTACTTAAGGCTGAGTTTACTCGAAACAGGTACACGTACTACCGCCCCTGCATAATCAGTCGAGCCTGCATCCTACGTACCCCAGTGAAACGATATCCTTCTAAATAGTTCAAGGCAAGCCCCTCGCACGTCACCAGCAGCGGAAGGATCTCTTGGGTATGTCCGCTGAGGACTAGGAACAAACGTACGCAGCGACGAAGTTAGTCATCCTACCGGAGTTCCCAGACGTAACAAGGTTAAATAGAAGCGCATGTACGAGGAGCGCATTTCCTTGTCCCCGTTTCGCCCCTTAGCAGGCCAAGTCTCTTCTGCAAGTCCCCGTGAGCCGGCCCTTCTATGCAAGTCTTACCTCTTGTGCATGCGAACCCTATTCTCTCTCTCTCTCTCTCTCTCTCTCTCTCTCTCTCTCTCTCTCTCTCTCTCTCTCTCTGTATATTTCCTCTTTTTGCATTTTTCCTTATCTATACCTGCCGCACCCCTCTCTCTCTTTCTCCCTCTCTCTCTCTCTATACATTTTTCCTTCCCTTCTATACCTACCGCACCTGCAACCCCCTTCTCTCTCTCTCTCTCTCTCTCTCTCTCTCTCTCTCTCTCTCTCTCTCTCTCTCTCGTCTATACCTGCCTCACTTCTTCTACACACCCTCTTCTCTTCAGTTTTCCGAGGACTTCCTCATCTCCCCCATTATTCTAACCACCAACGATAACCATAACAGTTGTAACGTCAATTCGTTGAACTCAACAAATCAATCAAAAAACCCATCTATTCTAATCTGCCGTCAATCTCTCCCCTTGTGTATGTCGCGGTCATCACGGCAGACCCTGTGGGGTCCGAAGGAATGCAGAAGCCTTACTGCGTTATCTTGGCAATACACATACTGTAGGGGGAAGCTATGCTGTAGGGGGAGGCTACGCTGTAGGAGAGAGGAGCTTGGTAAGGGGCCAAGATATCTGACAGCGGAAAAATACCGCTGAGGGAGGGAAAAGGAGGAGCGACTCACGCTGAGGGGAAAATCCCATCAGCTGGGCTTCACGAGCCGCCTGCCTTTAAGGGGGAAGGTTCCGAGGGGAAGAAACCAAAGTTTATTGTCGAAGGAAGCTTTTTTTTTTTTTTTTTTTGCAAGGGAAGGAGACATAATTTAAACTTTTGAATGGATATGAAAGAAGGCTTAGATTTCTGCGAGATGATTGACAGGAACTTTATAGGCGCATGTTTTAATCACTTCAGTTATTCTTGAAAGAGGCGATCCGGAGCAGATAATGCAAATAAAGGGAGTCTAAAGGAAAGTTTTCCTTGATGAAAATAAAAACTTACATGTCCATATTTAAAAGCCAAGCGGAAGCATTTAGAGGAAATATTTTGAAAGAAAACATTTCCAAGAGGAAAAACTATAACTTCGATCTCACACAGTCAAAATGTCTCGTTTGGTTTCATTCGAAACTTGTAACTTTCAGTGTGAAAACTAAACGAAAACCTATGAGAAAATTAAACGAAAGCTCACAAATATATTCCATAGTTATGTTTGGGGTCCTTCGACATGCAACGTAATAACATTACCATTGCCTGACACGTATCCATAGATCTGGAATGTGACTTTCACTGCAACAAGTACTGGAATGTCTGGATGGGACTGGGTCATTCCAGATACTCTGGAAACGCTTTGTTTGTTCGGTTGGCTTAAGGAGGTCTGAAGGAAATGCCACTGACACGTATTGTTTGTTGCAGATAATAAAACTGAAAATAGTATTTGTGGAAATTGAGGTAAACGGAAGTTTCAGAATGATAAATCGTCTGTAAAATGACTAGGGAAATACACACATGCACATCAGAAATTAGTATCCATTTCTGACGACATGGCTTTGTGATTGATTCTGAGCAATAAATTCCAACTATTCCAGTACATTCCCGACAAAGGGCTAGCCGATTCCGGTAAAATCCACGCACGGGCCCCACCTATGACGACGGGATCCAAGGTAAACTCTGAAAAGGTTGCATATTAATGAATTCTGGCCCCCAAGGGGAGGTTGAGTGGGGAGGGGGTGTGTCTTGACATGCATTAGGTTGCTTAAATTCTTTTTTTTTTGGGGGGGGGAATTTAGAAATGCAAATTAATAGCTATTGGATTCGAACGGTCCTGGGATTTACTAAATCCCATTCCAAGAATAGGCTAATGGGTATAATAGAACACAATAGAGGTACGCTTGTTCCAAGTAAGGAAAGGGAAATAAAACAATGTCATTCCATAGAAAGGGTTATAATAGGAATGCTATGAAATATTGTTTATTATGATAATTGCTCAGAGAGAGAGAGAGAGAGAGAGAGAGAGAGAGAGAGAGAGAGAGAGAGAGAGAGAGAGATTTGCTTCCAGGGTGGGACCAAGGATTCTCCAGATTCCTATTCCAAAGAGATGAGTCTGCATAAAAAGCAATTCGATATAGGCCTTCATTCCAGCCACGGTTCCCAACCTGGAATCCAGCCGCCATTCACTTTCATCGCGAACGAATTTCCCGACAAGACAGACGGTCGACCTTATACCCCAGGTAAAAGTATTGGCCCTTCAACTCCTCCCATCCCCCACCCCCTTTCCATCCCAATCCCCCTTCCGCTGCTGGAGGCCCCTTCTACTCATACACCCTCTTACCAGAAACACACACACACACGTATAGACTTTTACAAGTGCACATGTACTCTCGTAAGACACACCTTTCCAACCCTGTCACTTTCTTACGTCATATGTCATTTGCAAAAACAGCCCAACCCCAGCCCTTACAATACACGACTTCCACAACAAACCGAAAAGGGTGGAGGGCCGAACAAAACATAAACAAATAAAGTAAAGTTTAGGTGCAATAGTCTTTACGTCTTCAAGTAACGAAGGTTAATGACATAATTATCTCATCAGCAGTTCTTCTGAAATTATTGGTGATAATAAACGCATCCTTCATTTATAACACCAGTGTAACTGACACTAACCTTAGTAACAACGAAACTGAAAAGTTAGGAACTGTTAATTTAAAGGAATCTGTTCACGAAAGAATTGGGGTCAAGGAGACATTGAGAAACTGGCAACTTCAAGTGATTAGCTTTACTAGGCCAAAGCATATAAAAAAAACATATACTATTATTAAAAAAGCAAACATTCAGTTGACTGTATAAATTCAAATGAAGTTTAAATACATATCCCATAAAATGTTAGTACTGTGACGATGATAATTTTGCTTCATTAGTAAGGCAAACAATGCAGAAGAGACTTATCACTCATGGAGGGGTAAACCCGTAGATTACTGTGTTATGGTTCTTGCGACCTCTTTGATGTTTAAATATTTAATATTAAATGAAGGTATACAACTTTCACTCAGGCGTTTAGCTTTCTTAAAGGAGCTAAGAATATCACTAGATTCCATGATTGAAATTCATGATGGCAATAGCGATTTTCATGACAGAAATATAGTTTTGAGTACCTTGCATACTGATTGACAAGTCAGGCAGGTGATTGGCAGCTCCCGGTTATCTTAAAATGTGATTGTGTAAAATATATTTTTTCGCTGCAACTATCTATTATTGGGAGCTAATGCATGGTTCTGAGGACAGTTAGGAAGTATAATAAGCTGCAAAAACTTATGTTGCATATGGCAGCCAAAATAACGGCACATCCGTTAATATTCCCTTGAAAATGTAGAAAATTCAAGTTTTGGAAAATACAGAACACCCGACGGGTCTCGTGGCCTTTGGCTGATGAAATTCGTGAGGTCACTACTTGGAATGCATTTTCCCTCTCTCGCCTACTTTATAAGTATTCTATCGTTTGACAGTTAGTGAAATAGTACGCATTAATTCGTAACAAGTCTTGCTATCGTAATAATCAGTCTCTCTCTCTCTCTCTCTCTCTCTCTCTCTCTCCACTAAATGAAATCTCGTGTATCATCTTGATAATATTATGGTAACGCACGTACAAAGAAAATCACACTGAATCACGTTACTGACTTTAAAAAAGACATCGGCTGTGCAACAGACTCCATCCGAGTGTCACTCTAAGCAAAGTCCATGAATGCAACTAAAGAGACATTATCACACACACAAGCAAATAATTACATTTTCTTTCAAGTTTTATTCAAAATGATAGATTCTCGCTTACCTGTTGTCCATGAAACCCATGGAATGGTAGTTGTCAACGGATTCGTACAGCATTCTGGATGTTGGCTTGACTATGAGAGGATATTGATGATGATGATTCTGAAGATGCTGTTGTTGCTGTCTTGGAGTTCGTGAAGGCATCCAAGTGCACTGTTCGCAATGATTTCAAGTTCCTAATCCCGAGGAACTGCTGTTGAGGGTGAAGTAGTAGAAGAAGCTTCTGTTTACACAAGTATCAAGACAGGGAATGAAACAGAACTGCTTTCACTTTTACCACGGGTTGGCGTCGTCAGTAACAACGGCACTAATTTCTATCTTTTTTTTCTGTTTAAGGCAGTAGCTGCTTTAAGATTTCGTCCTGTGTCGAGGGCGTTCGGCAGGACACTAACAAGGTCTGTGCAAATGCCAACGATATATAGGTATCCCGGACAGAGATAAAAAGGGGGTAGATGGGTGCCAGGTACCACCAGAGGGTCCGATAGACCGACCAAAGGGCTCGCCACGGAGACAAGAGCAGAGTGCTCAATACGAAGCCGACAGCCCCCAGACACCTCCGCTCACATCCGCCCATGCAAGGGTGAGGCACGCACGCACGAACGAACGCGCTCTTTCTCTCCTAAGCTCCTCCCCCTCCTCCACCCTGCAGCCGCACTAACGAACAAACGCTGCCTCACCCTCCCACCAACATCACATAACACCCCTCCCTTCCCCCTCCAAGCAAGTTTTCTAACAGCGTCGCTTCTGTTTGTTTGTTCGTCTGAACAAAGGAACAAATAACTCTGTTTAAAAATAAGTTACATCGCTACTGCCAGCTTGGTTCATTCACAGGAATCCACATGGGTAAGTGCGGAGGTGGGGAGGGGGTGAGGTGGGAATTAGTGCTAACTATTGACCTTTTGCAATGACGGTACAATGTCAATACTGATTGTCATTTTTTTAGTCTGATAAGACTCAGGAGAGACGAAATTATTATCTAAGACTTATTGGCGCTTTCCCAACTGCATCTTATCTGATACTATTCTTAGATTTGACCAACTGGCTGGAGGATGATGCCAGCATAAATTATTGATAAACCTTTTTTTCTTGCATTTCAGTGAAGCTCCAATGAGATTAGTGACAATGATACGGTTAATCACTGAGGTCAAAATGAATTAGTAGCTTTGTTAGTTTTAAAGTCAGGTTAATAAATCGGCATGATACCTATACAGTGTTATATTTTTACCGATTCCATGCAGACATCCTTTTTGTAAAATAATATAAAATTCTTACAAAATTTCGCTGTTCCATTACCATTATTCAAAGGGTAATTGTGTCATCAAAATATATTACGGTTAAATAAGAAAATTTATGTAACAAAATTTCAAAAGTAATTCGTAAAAAATAATGTGTGTTTTCGAGTTGAAGCATTATTGCATGATTTTATAAATGATAAAGCATTTTTCTGGCTATACTAAAAACTGTGAGAAAATTTCAGGAATTTACTGATGAAAAAAATAATGTTGAATAAAACTAAAATATTAGATAAAATTGGTTGTCAATATTCGTTGAAAATTTTATTTTTAAACAATTATGTACGCTTGATATGATACAAGCCATTGGTGTTGAGGTATATGAATTTGATGCCAGAGTAATTTACTTAAGCAATTGATTTATCTGCTCACGATTTCATGTTTTAACCTCTCTCTCTCTCTCTCTCTCTCTCTCTCTCTCTCTCTCTCTCTCTCTCTATATATATATATATATATATATATATATATATATATATATATATATATATATATATATAATATACGTGTGTATACATATTATATATATAAATATATATATATATATATATATATATATATATATATATATATATATATAATATACGTGTGTATACATATTATATATATAAATATATATATATATATATATATATATATATATATATATATATATATGTATATATATATATTATATACATATATATGTGTGTGTGTGTATAAACGCAAGCACGAACACATACACACACACACAGATCTACAGCATTAGGAAAGACTTGATTTTTCCCGTTACGGAAGTCATTTCATCTCCTCCGAAGGAGCTACGTGAGGGTTCCCACGCGAACGCAAAACGTGGGGATCGCGTATACAGGTCCCCGGCCTTCCTGACGCTCAGGAGGAAAGCCTGCGGCCTTCTGCGAAAAATGTCTGTTCCTGTCTGTCTGTCTGTCTGTGTCACTTTCTTTGTAATGGGAGTTTCGGGAATTGTTCTTTATTATTGAGGCTCACGTGAGGATTAGAATCTAGGGTACAAGATTGCCTGACGTAATGTTTAAATTGGGCCTGAGGCTATGTATATGAATCGGCATTTGTATGCATGCTCAGGGAGCGTGCGCACGCACGCCTACGCACGTACACATTTACGATCAAGTAAAGAGAGGCACTCTCACAGGTGACTAATAATGATAGGCATACCCTAACATGAACAACTGAGGAAAAGCATTGCCAAAGGAGATAAAGTCAAAATATGTCCTAAATCATTTATTAAGTAAGGAATGATGAAAACATTTGTTTAAAAATGCAAGTACACTTTTTTCTTAGGAAGTCCATATATATTATATATATATATATATATATATATATATATATATATATATATATATATATATATATATATAAAACCACAACAGATAGTTTCTGTACATATAAATGGCTTTCAGTGTAAAGTCGCTCAGATGCTTAAGTTTGTGACTATAAACTAAGGTTTTGTAGGGAAACGATCCCATAGGCATTGGTTACCGAATTCTACACAACACACACACACATATATATGTATATATATACACATACACATATATATATGTATATATATCTATTACCTATATAGATAGATAGACAGATAGATGATTCACTCAGAAAAACATTTGTATATCTAGCCTCCATTTCACTTGCATATTTTGTCATCATTAAGAAATATTTCGAGGTGTTTCTTATTGCAACGCACCTCACATTCAGCAACGTGTGCTCGCACCTACAATTATTGTTCTAAGTGTTCTATACTATTTCTTAGGGGGCCGTCTAGGGTAGTGTAAGTTTCAAGGAACATGGGAAATATATTGAAAATATCCCCTTTTTCAACCTCGAGGAATATTACCTCACAATTTAATTTGTTATTCAGCAACAGTCGAAAAACACTTTCTCCAGGGTTCTGAAGCATTTTTTGCCTTTAGTTTAAACATTAAGCACTTGAAATGAATACTCAATTTTAATCCATTGCCTCATTAATTTCCATTAAAAATTCATTCTATTGCTAGTTTCTTCTTACTACACAGCTCTGCTTTCAAAGCATATTATTATTGATAATATTGATAAGCTTTAACGTTCTGGTTATTGCATTAAAAAGTCCTCATGAAAAAGAATGATAGGATTTTTGTAAATAATCAAATCACTTTTATTTATCCGTAGTCAAATTCAAATTAAAAAAAGTTTATTGACATACATCAAATGGAGTGTAGCAGCATGCTGCTATACCCACCAACGAAATTCAAAATAGATTCCGGGCAAAAAATGTATCAAAAGCAAATGCCAAACTACAAAGCAAACGTTAGTATTATGCAAATAAGAAAAAAATACAAGAAGTATCTGCTTCATTTGATCGTTTACTTTTGCAACGCTCCTGGTTTAATCACTAGGTTTTACTGAAATATGTTTATGTCGTCTCTCTTATAATACAGTATAATATACAATATTTATTAAGTGATGATAAACCACAAATAATGGCTGCTTCAGTACAGACTAAGATTATTATCACTATCACTAAGTATATGCATGCATTCATATGGCTCTACCTAACAAAGGAAGACTTAACAAAACTAAATAAACAGACACATAAATAAATGAACAAATAAAAGATAAGAAAAGAGTAAAAATTCAATAAACATTAAGCTATGATAACAACATTCATGGTTCGTTTATGCACGCACAAATACACAGTAATATAACTACCCCCGAAAAATGCAATAAGTTATTCTCTTTCAAAGAACTCAATAAACACCGATTAGCTTCACCTTGAAGTTCTACTCGCGCAACCTTGTCAATTTTGTAAGCTAGGAACTAGGAATTTAACCGAGAATTTGCTGAAACCGTCCTGACTCAGCCTCAGTCATCCGAATTGTTCTGTTAGTCACAAGGCTACGCCTCTGCAATAAGTCAGAAGTTTTTAGGTACGTTACGGACCATTTGTTCATATAAATGAACGAATAATGATTATTCCTTGAGTAAAACGATAGAAATGTCCTCAAATGTAAATCGTTCATGGGAAGCGTGTCCTGAATTAAATGGCTCAACAAATAACTCCCAGAACGATGTGTCCGGCGCAATAGTAACTAAAAAACGCACCCACCCGGTAACGGAATAAACAAGTTAAAAATGAGCCGAAGTTTCTTCGGCGCAATCGAGTTTTCTGTACAGCGTATAATGATGTGTGAAACTCTCAGCCACGCCCCATGAAACTCTCAGCCGCGGCCCATGAAATTTTCAGCCACGGCCCGGTGGTGGCCTGTGTTATTGGCACCTATAGCGGTGCCAGACTCACGATCATGGTTAACTCTAAACTGAGATAAAATTTTACGAAACCACTGAGGCTAGAGGGCTGCAATTTTGGTATTTTTGATGAATAAAGGATGGACGATCAACGTACCAATTTGCAGCCCTCTAGCCTCAGTAGTTTTTAAAATCTGAGGGCGGAGAGAATAAGTGCGGACGGACAGACAAAACCATCTCAATAGTTTTCGATTGCAGAAAACTAAAAATTAACTATAATTAGCCTTATGAGAAATATCAGACTTGGATAAGTAATGATTCAAAAGACCGAATATAAAGTTCGTTGAATGAGAAATGTCAGAAGTGGCCAAGGGAAGGATCAAATGTCAGAGTATAAAATCTAGTCAGTCAGGAATGTCAGAAATGGCAAGAAAGAATCGAATGGCCGCATATAAAATTCTCTCAGTGGAAAACGTCAGAAATGACTAAGTAAAATATCAAATGGATGAATATCAAATTAGTAATATGCTCGATCCTGTTCACCAACCTTTATAAGTATATTTCATAAGACATTAACTCGTTCCCAAGACAGAAAATCTATCTTAATAAGCACCTCTAAATAAAACCTATGAGAGATTACAGTGTTCCTACATTGACAGACAAAACTAAAAAAAGATCCCTTGACCAGACAGATAAATTAACAGAAAAAAATCAGATGAAAACTTCCATAAAAAAAAAAATTAGTACCGAAGCATGGCACTCCTCACTTGGATATTGAAAGTAACCGAGAAATGACTACAAGGTCAATACAAATCAAATAAACACCAGGCTAGATACAGACGAAATTGCCACGTCTGTATCAGACTTTATAAGAAGATTATGGACAGTTTTAGTCGGCCAAGCTACTTGACTTTCGATGACCCGCGTTGCTGACACAGATGGTTTGCTGGAAGTATTAGATTCTTTATCTATGTTACCACGGTGGTGTGGTTGCTGATTGTATGGCGCGCGTAATTGTTGTGTAAAATTGTAACTAACCGTATATCATAGATCTGTAGATTATATGCTACGGGTACGTCTTGGATTAGATTTTATTGCTGATAGCGACAGAAATATGAAAACTATATTCGAAAATTATTAATTCTACAGTACATTCTCACAGATGTGGTGAGTTATCTCGTCCATATTTTAGAGTTACGTCATTAGTGTGACTTAGCCACAATTCTGATTTTTTTTCTGTTAATTTATCTGTCTGGTCAAGGGATCTTTTTTCAGTTTTCTCTGCCAGTGTAGGAACACTGTGATCTCTTACAGATTTTATTTAGGGGTGTTTATTAAGGAAGATTTTCTGTCTTGAAAACACGTTAATGTCTTATGAAATATTATTATTATTATTATTATTATTATTATTATTATTATTATTATTATTATTATTATTATTATTATCTGTCTACCTGAAGACCAAAGTTATCAAAAATACTTGAGGTAGAATATAAGGAAAGTGCCTTCTTCAAAAGAATGAAAGTATGTATTGTTTGCATGATGATGATGATGATGATGATGATGATTATTATTATTATCATCATATTAGTAGCGTGGTTATAAAAATCTTAAAGTTGTTGTAGCAAGTGAAAAGCAGGACGAAGAGAGGAAAAAGTGAATGAACAAACAAAGTAGAAGTGAATCTTTATACAAAATAAGTCTTTTCTAACGAGCTTAATTTCCAGGTACGTCCGAAGGCGAGCAAGACCCAATTTTCGTCAGAGGGAAATGGACTCGATCCCAGCCCACCTGTTTGCGGGACGCTTACTCCTCAGGGTACGTTGAGGCCATTTTACCACTGAGGTAACGAGGAGAGTTCTATTCGCTGTGGCAAAGAAGCGAGTCTACACCAAAAGCTGAGACGATCAATTCATAGGAATGTGGAGTCCGGTCAAGACGTATTCATAGAACAAAAGATGGTAGTGTTCGTTTGAATTTGAGTGTTTTAAATTTATTGATTGATTGATTGATTGATTGATTTCTGGTTTTCTCTTTTCGCCCATACGGCTATTCTCTTCTGAGGGAGCTTGTTCAGTAATTTAATTGCTATGCAACTCATTCTGTTATTCTCACATTATTGGTGATAGCTGTAATGACAGTAAGCATCCACAAAAAATTACTTTCCTGGCTACCACTAAATTCCACAATATTTTCATTATAAATAATTTTTCATATAACTTTTGCTGGCTGTGAATGAGAGTCACAGCTCTACAAAAAAAAAAAAAAATGTCTAGTTAGGAAAGCTGAGATTGTCCTAAACATAACTACCGTCTCCGCCAACTTCCGCCGCCCACCCCTCCCCCCACCTCCAACCCCCAAAAGTAATAAATAAAAAGAATTCACATTAAAAACTTTCCTGACAAAATTACGGTCACCAAATCGGATAACGTAACGCTAGATGA
Organism: Macrobrachium rosenbergii; assembly: GCF_040412425.1. Classification (NCBI taxonomy): domain Eukaryota; kingdom Metazoa; phylum Arthropoda; class Malacostraca; order Decapoda; family Palaemonidae; genus Macrobrachium; species Macrobrachium rosenbergii. Next base: position 9,047,625 of record NC_089757.1, on the reverse strand, counting down.
CTTACATTCGGCCAATAAATGAATGTACGATAAAACCAGGTATATCTATGAGAGTACGAGTGAGTAGTCAAGTCAATTTAAATTTAGAAACCAGGCAGAGAAAAGTGTGGGATAAGATAAGACCTGAGCACTGGGACTCGACGACTCTCCCGTTTCTGCTCCGTCGTTGTCAAGCACACTTGACCTCTCCCAAGGAGCAGCACCCGCGGTCCACGTGGTCGATCATCTTCCGATAGATAGCTACGTCATGCGCTCTAGACGAAGGCATTGTGACGTCATGTTTTCGAGAGCCAGGTGACAGGATCGTGGCTTTTACCGCTTCTTTATAGAAAGGGAACAGGATACTTTTTTGAAGGATATTGCGATGTCAGAAGAATATTGAGAAACCGGGTGACTGGATTGTGACTGTCTTATTCATTTCACTTATAAACAAGTAAAAATTGCGCCGAAGTTTCTTTTAGTACAGCGTATGAAACTCTCAGCCACGGCCATTAAACTCTCAGCCACGGCACGGTGGTGGCCTGTGTTGTTGGCACCTATATCGGTGCTGGACGCACGATCATGGCTAACTTTAGCCTTAAATAAAATAAAAACTACTGAGTCTAGAGGATTGCAATTTGGTTTGTTTGATGAGTGGAGGGTGGATGATCAACATACCAATTTGCAGCCCTCTAGCCTCAGTAGCTTTTAAGATCTGAGGGTGGACGGACAGACAAAAAAGTCATCTCAATAGTTAACTAAAAAGGAATGATGACACCATTTTAAGGTTGCCATGTCAAATGTACGAGATTCCCTTTATATGGCGAAAGTGGTATACAGTAGTTTATTTCATTTACATAAAGGAATGGCGTTGATTTTTGAAATCTTCTTCATTCTGCATAGATAAAAAATTATGCTTTGTTTCAAGGTCACTGTGATGTTTCACTGTGATGTTAAACATTTGGTAATCATATGATTTGATTGACACCCTCTTGTTCATTTCATTAACAAAAATGGGATACGATACATATCCCAGAGAATCGTGACGCTTTAACCACTGCCTGGTGGTGGCCTATCCTATACCGTTACCAGAAGCACGATTATGGCTAACTTTAACCTTAAATCAAATAAAAACTACTGAGGCTAGACGGCTGCAATTTGGTATGTTTGATGATTGGGGGGTGGATGATCAACATACCAATTTGCAGCCCTCCTGTCTCAGTAGTTTTTGAGATCTGAGGGCGGACAGAAAAAGTCGGCACAATAGTTTTCTTTTACAGAAAGCTAAAAGGAGTTCCAATACTTTTTAGGGACATTCGATATAAAATTTTTTGGGACTAAGGTCATATAAATGAGACTCCCTTGTTCATATTGTTC
>NC_089757.1:9038769-9041269 GCF_040412425.1 Macrobrachium rosenbergii | reverse complement strand
CTCCTTCTTCTTCTTCTTCTCAGCTGAACCTCTGGTAGGGATCGCTGTTTTCAGCTAGCCTTTTCCAGTTGTTCCTATTCTGTGTCATCCTTTCGTTTATTCCTTCGTTCAGTATCTTTGCATCCACTTGCAGATTTTTTATCTTCACAAAATAAATCATCAAACTTGAAACATTTAGAGCATTCTTAGAATTCGGAATTTTTAAATCTTCCTTGGAGAAATAGGATCTCCGTCCCTTTAGGCAAAACATGTGATAAGGAATATTCTAAATGTGAAATCATTCGAACAAATTTACAGTATTCATGAAATTTTCATCGCTCGTTTACTTAGAAATGTAACGATGGGCGTTTGGAAGGCGGGTTTCTTGATAATCAAAGACTATGGAAGTCTTATTCAAATCTACATAATCATGAACATTTGTGTTGTCTTTGTCGCTTGGTTACAGTAGTGTTCTCTCTCTCTCTCTCTCTCTCTCTCTCTCTCTCTGAAAAGGTCTTGGTGAATGTGTGTGTCTCTCTCTGTCTGTCTCTCTTTCTCTCTCTCACACACATACATGGAAATTTCCGCCGGATTTTTCCTTGCTTTTTCGATTTGCAATCAGGCCTTGTAGAATTTTAATAAAAGCTCCTACCTTCTCTCTCTCTCTCTCTCTCTCTCTCTCTCTCTCTCTCTCTCTCTCTCTCTCTCTCTCTCTCTCTCTCTATATATATATATATATATATATATATATATATATATATATATATATATATATATATATATACACATAATGGAAAGTTCTGTTGAACGACTCTCTCTCTCTCTCTCTCTCTCTCTCTCTCTCTCTCTCTCTCTCTCTCTCTCTCTCTCTCACTTCCTCTCTTCTTTGCCTTAAGTGAGGTTCCACTTCCTTGCTCTTTCTCACACATGAGAACTTGCAATCTCTGCTACCCAGCATTTCAGCCAATGAAGGAAATCAACAGGAAATTGCTTTCTTCAATGGTGCCATTGGAAGATTTTTTTTTATCTTTTTTTTACTCCAAATAACCTCTGAAATAAGGCCAACCAACCTCCAAGGCAAAAAGGAGAGATGCTCTCCTCACTGCTTAAAGCATTTTACCCTCCAGCGCATCCTCCCTCCTACCACCCCTCCACACTAACACCAGGCGACTCCCACACATGGGGGCTGCTGGCGGTAACCGAGGGTAACCTCGGGTGCATAGCGAGATTTGGCGCTCAACGGTAATTTTCTTTTTATTCCACCCAGCAACGACCCATCTCTTTTAGAGCAGTTTAGTCGATCTCTGGGTTGTTGTCATTTGTGTGTTTCGCCTCCGTTGTCTCGTGCTAAACGGCGTTATCTTTCTTGTGTAATTGTTGCTTTGGCGTTGTTTGACTTCCCGTCTTCGTGGGTCGTTTGTTTTTTTGTTTCTGTCTTCGTGGCTCGTTTGTTTTTTGTTTGGCTGCGCTCGTCTTTGCTTCTTTTCGTTTGTTCGCGATCTCGTGCTGAATCTGTTTTCCGTATATAATTGCTGTTCGTTTGGTTGCTCGTTCATTTGGTCGTTGTTGTTGCATTGATGTAGTTTGTCTACTGGTTTTCGTGGCTTGTTCGATGTTTTTTGTTTATTTTTGTTTGTTCGTCAATCTCGTGCTTGAATGCTTTGTTTTCGTATATAATTGTTATTGCTCTGGTTGATTATTCGTTTGTTTATTGGCGGCACTTTGTTTATCTGCATTGATTTCTGACCTCTTTTTTTCATTTACCAATAACCCTTTTTTGTTGATTCCTTTCTCCAGTTGTTATCATATACCAGACTGCTTTGTTCAACTTGTGAAAGTGTCAGTCGTTTACTACTTGTTCACTTTCTCGCTGCCGGCATCTTGTTTGCCTGTTCATTATTTTCAGTGACTGATGCTTTCTACCTATCAGGGATTTCCGTTATGGACGTCGAAAGGAGGATTACTTCATTTGTCAAATTTGTCTCTGACTTTGCTATTTTCAAATTAGTATTTTGGTTTTTTGACCGTTCATGCAACTGGATATAAGATTAACGTATGTATTTGCAAGACTTAATTTAACACAGTTAATGGCGTTTGTTTAAGTCTAAAATACCAAAACTCAGTTTTCAGTGTCTTTTTTTAATTAAAATAGGCTTGTGCAATAATGTCTGGTTATCACGTTTAATGACATTTCATTAAATATGAAATTTCTAAGGCTAACGCTCGAAATTTTGTAACGAATTATTCGCACAAAGCTTTGGTGGAAAACTAAGCTATAGTTTTGCATTTCTAGCAATAAATATTTAAGATTTTATGTTACCCTTGTTCTGTTTCTAAAGATGATGACATTGCAGTTCGAAAAACTTAAAAAGGGAAGACATGACAATGAAAATAACTCCACATTTCGCATTGTTACTATGCAGCACAAACGGAAAACTTGAAATGTTATGAACAGAACTCTCTCCTCTCTTTAATGCAATGTCGACTCCCTTCCCAGCACAGGATCTTCAGAATACATTCC
>NC_089757.1:9003769-9031269 GCF_040412425.1 Macrobrachium rosenbergii | reverse complement strand
GCATTTGGTATAGTTATAAATCTGGGTTATTGTTAAATGATCCACATTTAATTGTTTTAATAAGAGAAAGTATATACAGGAATAGGTATGTATTGCGTAAATCATTTAAAAATTCATTCTCATTTTACACGTAGTTACTTGGAATTTTAATATATACAGATGCATATGAGTGTATATACTATAATGGGTATGTATACTATACGGTATATGGGTATGTGTATATGCATGTATGTATATAGAAAATTTAAGTATATTATATATATAAAATATTATGACATATTTGTTGATTATGTACATAAATTACATATATTGCATATGTATTGAATAGTAAAATAAACTTTAAAATGTATTTTTCTAAATAAAAGATAAAAAAAAAACTTCTATTTTTGGCTTTTATCTTTTGTAAACCCTGGCCTCTATATATGTCTCTTGCGGCTGAGTTTTACTACACCTTTTTTGCCTGTAATATATATATATCTTTCCTTTCATGATACTTATTTTCAACCTTTAAATCTAAAATTTTCTAATTTGTGAAAGCGCAATAGATTTGCTAAGTTACCCATCTACTTCTACATAATACAGTCTTACAGAGGACATGAATTACTTCTATACAGAGACTGAAAGTCATGTTTTCGTTTAGAGAGAAGATGAAACATGGGCATGATCAAATACTATACTATATGGATTTTTTTCAGATTTCCAAATTCATATATACATATATATACATATATATATATATATATATATATATATATATATATATATATATATCTTTCTTTTTCTTTATTATTATTATATATATATATATATATGTATATATGTATATATACATATATGTATACATCTTTAATGTACAATATACAGTACATAGTCTCGAGTTGCAATATCACATAAAATTTCCTGTAACAATGTTCCTCAGTACCTCACTTTAAACCTATCTTAAATTTGTTTTTTCTTTATTATTTTATTTCACAAATGTTCATCACACAACATTTACCTTATACTTAAAAAAATTTTCTTTAATTTGTAACCATACACAATACTTAGTCATTAACATTCAAAATGTTTTTGTCACATACACCTTAGGAAATTAGTTTTTAATTTTTAACTTATAATTCTCCATTAACAGCTTTTTCCGAAGATTCCATTTATGTTTTAGAATGTTAAATAAAACGTTACTGCTTATATTCTGTCTTTTCCCATTCAATATTGTTAATAGAAAATCAATAATGAGAACTACAGCACAATTATGATCTTTATTAGTATTGCAATTAAAATAAAAAAAAAAAGAATAACGTGAAGAAAACTTTGATTTCTTAAGTTACATAATGTAGCCAAGGCTGTTTTTAAAAATTTAACAGCTGTTGAATCTGATCACAAAACCAGAAGATATGAAACACTCTACAACCACAATATGCACATGCCTCTCTGTCTTTGATATTTAGGGCTTTTAATTTAGAGTTAGAGTTTAGGAGAACACCGTGTAAATATCTAAATAAAAATTCACGTTCATCCGGGAAGATAAGCGGAGTGTCTAAGACTTCCCAGATTCTTTCCCAATTGTGTAATGGAAAATGCTTGTTCGATTTTAGGCTAAACATTAGGTGCAAATTCTTTATACAATACTTTATTAGATAACACTGGAAGATTTAACAGCTTATGTATACGCCTTAAGAAATCTATGAACCAAGAATAAATGCACGGCGTAGTTAATACAGTATTATTTACAATACCACAATTAATCAAGAAGGATACTCTTATGTAGCAGAAATATCGAGTTAAACCAATATCAGCGCTATACATATTGAGAGTAGTTTTACAAAATATTATATATTCTTTACGATAAACATCAATTACACCAATACCACCATTTCGTTTACTCAGGCAAAGTGTATCCTTTCTTATCGGATGATATTTACCATTCCACATACACTGGTGTAAAATGGCATTAATTTTACTAATAAGTGGCTTACTAGGAAGAAGTTTGTGAAATACATACCACACCTTGGATAAAACTAAACGATTCACAATTATGGCTTTTTGAAATAAGGTTAAAAATCAAGGCTTTAGCATATTAACTGTCTTTTGCACTTTTTCAACATGTAACCAATTTTCTTCACATTCTTTTTCAAAGTTATTCTGATGGTTTATAGCAAAGATCCTTATTCGTTTTACTGACCGTATCCATGAAATTGTCCAATTACTATATATATATATATATATATATATATATATATATATATATATATATATATATATATATATATATATATATATATATATATATATATATATATATATAGTGTGTGTGTGTGCGTGCGTTGTCAGTTCATGAAACTTCAAGACACAAAACATACACAAACAGTAAAGCCATAAATGATGTCTAAACCTGTCTATTTCACATTTTGGATAATTTCACAAAAAAAAATCTTGAATTCCAAAATGGAAAATGATTAACTGGACAAGGCTTCAATATAAAGTGGGAAACATTTCACTTTAACTCATAAACCACTGAGGAAGAGAAAGAACTGGATTGTGTTCAGCCTCCCTATCCAAAAATAGGACATGTTGTTGAGTTATGTTCACACTTGTGATGAAATGTGCCTACCGGTTTCTTTGCTATAAAGATGTAGGGTAAATTACTAGCTTCAAGAGAAAGGGTCTTTATTTCTAGGGCAACAACCTAAGGCTTGGACACCTAATGTATTTAAATAACAGTCTGAAACAGTCCGCATTCTCAAGTTAACCTACCCTGGCATTTCCCAAAGCCGAAATGCCCACTGGTCAGAGGCCGGGAGACCTCTTAGAGGAAGTCCAGGAATCCAGGTAAAAAAGTCACAGAAAGAAGTTACAGGGGAAAAAGTTTCATTAATCTTTCCTTGGTAGTGACCCCAAAGGGTTTCAACCCGGTATGTATCCACCTCTGAGGAGTGTTTAGTACAAGCCCGTTGGTGATTACCTTAACAACATAAACAAAAGACTGTAAATATCATAATAACCCCCAAGAAATATTGTATATTTTTCCCTGTGACTTTATTATCGCCCAACATAAATTAGTATGACTTTTTTTCCCTGTGACTGTTTACCTAACCAAAATTGTGACTTTTTTTCTAAGACTTTTTCTTGTGACTTTATTACCGGCCACCAAGGCGAGATTCTTGACATTTGGCTTGTGGAAAGGATTGTCAGGGGTGAGCAAGGGTATTAACGAGGCCAAGGAGTTCGACTTGATTTATGAAAATATGACTATACAGCCAATCACTGGGGCACTTTCTGCCATCCAACGCTTAAGACAGCGAGAAGATTGAGTGGTTGGACAGCAAGACGGAAGAAAGGAAGTGGGACTGGAGGTAAAGGGCTAAAAAGCTGTGCAACGACGGTCTGAAAGGGCGCTGCAGACATATCCCTACACTGCACCACAAGAGGTACACTGACGGCACTAGCCCTCTATGAGGAGCAAAGGGGTGGAATGGGTGGATTCCCAAGGTGTTAAAAAGTGAAGTACAGGGACGCTGAAAATATGGAGCAGACCCACATGCTAATTGGTGACGTGATAACATATAATACTAATTAGTGTTTACGGATTGCACACTTTTGTCCCTGCTGTTTTGTTTTGCTTGCTTTTTATGCCCTGCCAGACTTCAGAATTTACTCCCTCATCCCGTAATCTGGTAGTATTACGAACTTCCATCTTCCAAGAGGAAGGGCTGGCGTGTTCATTCGAAGCACAGTAACCTAGGTCTTTTAACTTCCTTCAGGTTCTCCGGTCTTGGGTAGATAAGGGCGTGGAATCTTGTCCCATTAGTACCCACCAAAAAAAAAAAAAGTATCTTTAATTTTTTATTCACTTTTAGGCCGGAGCACTATAAACAGGCCTTAACGGTCATTAAATTGCTTTTCAAGTCAATGACCTGTTGAGCTTGTTATAAGTAATAATAATAATAATAATAATAATAATAATAATAATAATAATAATAATAATCAAACGACTCGCTAGGAAGACTCTTGACCAAAATATAGAGCGAACTCTATGGACTTTCATCTCTGCTATTCCAGGCTTCATTTCAAAGGCCAGCGTAGATAACCAAAGCCGTTGCAACTCCCGTTCAAAAACAGCTGATCAACCATTTGATCCTTGAAGGGTTCGTTAGGGGATCGGGGCGGGTTGGGGGAGGTTTGGGTGGGTCGAGGAGGGTTATGTTTTAAAATAACGATTCACAGCCGGTTCTGCATCCCGATATAGAGGAAAACAAATACAAGGAACAAAGCGTTATTATATTAATAAAGAAAATAACAGAAACTCACATGTTGATAACATAATGACCTCACGTGTACATTTAGGAAAGAGAGCCTCGCGTAAACACGTTTTATTAAAAATTATGGCTGCAATTTACCCTAAAACAAAGTTATTGAAGTTATCGTCAATAACTCCTCTTCCCGTATGGCGGGTTGGGGGGGGGGTCACTTAATAATTGTCCTATCATTTCATGAAAGGGACAGTAGAGAAACATCCGACAACGTTTTCATTTTACTAATATACAGTATGACATTTATGACGCGATCTCCCCACACACAAGTCATTTAATAAGTAGAGAAACTTTACTGAAAATTAACCTCTGCTGATGCAGCCATAGTTATGAATTTAAAAGGCTTCATTTGCAATTATATTTTAGTTCTTCCTTGATCTTTTAATAGTTCACATATTTACGGTTGAAAAGGTCCCAGAGTAGATTTCATTAAAATAATAAAAATACAAGAATCTTTATTCCCATAGTATTAGAATTTTCCCTGGAAGCGTCTTAATCCTTTTCATTATAAATGACAAGCCCTAAGATTATATATATATATATATATATATATATATATATATATATATATATATATATATGGTGTGTGTGTGTGCAACAGAATTTGTGTGTGAGTGCGTGCGTGCATTATGTTTGTCTCCGGACGGACGTGTTTGTCTCAGTACAAAGCAAAAAATGAACATAAAGCGCAAATCTGGAACAAAGAGGGACACGTGACTTCCCCTAAGCAATCAATACCGAAAGGGTTTAGAAAAGCACTTCAATGTCAGTGGCTTCTGAGGGCGTTGCTATGCGAGAGGTCACCTTCTCCGACTCGTTATGCATTTTCACAGACAATATTACGTAATGAACTACAGAGGGAATCTCTCTCTCTCTCTCCCTCTATTTCTTTCTCTCTCTCTCTCTCTCTCTCTCTCTCTCTCTGTGGACTTGTAGCATTCCCAGTGGAGCCGCACGAGTCACGTGAGGAGAGCCACTGTGGGCGGGGCCCTGGAAGGTGACGTCATCGTACGACCGCCGAGAACATTACCCGCCCGGCGACGTGATTGGCTGGCGCTGTGGGCCGTCAGGCGATGCCATCGTACGAGCTGACGTCACCCTGCCTGACGCACTGATTGGTAACGCAAAAGGGCTCCGAAACCGAGGGCTGGATGGCTTTCGTTATCTCCTCTTTCCGGTCGTCGACAGATGAGGTGAATAGAGGCACTTATTAATGGCATACTTATCTCATTTACAGGTGATTTGGGGGTGTGGAGCAGATGCCACACACCGCTGGCATGTAGGAATGCGCATTCCTAAGTGCGAGCGCTTGCGCTTTCTGCTTTTGTTTATGTTTACCGTTGCTTTCGACTTGTTTACTTGTTTGTTGTTGACAAATCACAAACAGAAGATAAAAATGGACGATATAATGTGCGGGAATGATGTGATAGAGCGTGATATGGAAATGATTATGCTGGCTGGTGCTTTTGCTAAAGGGAGGGAAACAGACTACCAACTTTCCTATTCAAAATTTATATCTAGCTAAATTTATTAAACAGACCAGGAGAGAGAGAGAGAGAGAAAGAGAGAGGAAAATTTCAAACGTCAGTTATGTAAGCCCTGCCACAGTAAGGTCTTCGTCTCTCTCTCTCTCTCTCTCTCTCTCTCTCTCTCTCTCTCTCTCTCTCTAGAAAGCATAGTTGCCAGGGAAGAGATTCAGGTTCGCGTAGGTCATTGGCACTTAAATATTCAGGTGCTACAAAGGGAGGCAAACACCACATGTATGTATGTACGTATGTGTGTATGTATGTATAAGCATATATATGTTTATATATATACACTAACATACATACATTTAAATATGTATACTGTACTTGTACCCTTACTTGAAATGCCATACACAATTTTTGACTAGTGTCAAATGTTATACATGTGAACCATATATAATACACGCATATATATATATATATATATATATATATATATATATATATATATATATATATATATATATATGGTTTGTGTGTGTGCGTTTGTGTACTTGTGTCCTATATTTCAAAATATTAAAATATACACGATTTTTTATTACCTATCAAATATTTATACACGTGAACACATTACATATGTATGTATATATATATGGATGTGTGTGCTTGACTTTTTCCCTGTTTTTGAAAGTATTTAGATGTCACATAATTTTCTACCTGTCAAATATACACACGAGAGCACATACATACATATATATACGTGTGCCTTTTATTTGAAAGTAATATAAAATGTCATGCACAACTTTTGACGATCTGTCTAACAATTTATACGAACACTATACATTATATATATATATATATATATATATATATATATATATATATATATATATATATATATATATATATATATATATATATATATATATATATCTCTCGTTCATTTCAGCAATAGACGTTTTTCTGTTAGTGTAGTGAACATGTTTACACTGACATCACAAGGTTGTTATAAACGTCACTTGCTTAATTGTGTTCGTCTATATTTTCCGATAAAATGCTGGGAAAATCAATAACTGCATAGTCAGGCTGCACGTGTCAATTTGCTTCCCGGGAAACGAAATTTTTTGGGATGAGGTTGATAGCCCTTCGCCCTATTCCACAATTCGTGCAACCCTCATAGTGGACTTGGTTATCAGGTACAGTGGTACAATAAACCTGAACTGTTTTAAACCTAAGTGCGACTGAACTCTGGACTCGCAGAGAAAAATCCAAAGTTGTAACAAATAGGCTATGGATGTTCATCAAATATGTATATATAGAAATGCATATATATCCCTTGTTTTTATTTTCCTTATAATTTATGTATACATTTTACTGTGACTTTCTGTAAAAAGGTGTTTAAATAGTAGCTGTCGTGAAACGGTGTCTTAAACTGTAGTAACAATTTTGCCTTTTCACTTCGACTTCGAGAATTTTATATATTTATATATATGTGTGTGTGTGTATATATGAATAATATATATACTATATGTATATGTGTGCTCCACATCCCTCTTTATTTTTTTAGGATAGCATTACTAGGCCTAAGCCAGTAGCTGCCCCGGTGTATAATAACAAGGAGTCAAACTAGGCCCAGTCACTGTGAGGTTTTATATATATATATATATATATATATATATATATATATATATATATATATATATATATGAATATATTTACAAATATATATATTATATATATTTATAAATGAATATATATACATATATATTTATGTATATATATACATATGAATATATATGAATAAATATCTGTATGTATAATATATATATATATATATATATATATATATATATATATATATATATATATATATATCATGGGGAAAAAGCAGAGGCTCCACTGATGCACAATTAAGATTTTCATAAAGAGGCGTTTGATAACATTACGTTCATGCTCAAGGTTGATGCCAGGTAATAGAGTATAAAATAAAGAATCGTATACATTTTGTCACTACCACTGTGTTTTCATGACGTCATTGTGTTTTCCTAAATTTATATAGTTTTTAATCTCATTTGTGACAAAACGTATACGGTTACTTATTATACTACTCGCTTTCAGCCTTGAGAATGCATCGTGTGATTTGAAACGTCGACTTTAGCATAAACTAAGTTTTTTAAAAGCCTTTCCTGAAACCCGGATGGATATATATATATATATATATATATATATATATATATATATATATATATATATATATATATATATATATATATGCCTATATACTGTATATACACATACATTATATATATATATATATATATATATATATATATATATATATACATATATATATATTCCAAGAGCTCATACAGCGGTCAAGATTCGAATCTATTCCATTTTGATATTAGAACCAGGATGCCAGTATAGCGACAACCAATCGTTGCAGCCTGCTCGACTGCTGTCACTACTCAACTCAAAAAGAAAGACAATGACAGGAGCAGTTACCTTATATAATATAAACTGATATGTATGGGCTATTTGTGCCTTAGTATTTCCAAACACTCACATACACATACATCTGTATGTGTATAAGTTAAGTAAAGCAACCAGACCACTGAGCTGATTAACAGCTCTCCTAGGGCTGGCCCGAAGGATTAGACTTATTTTACGCGGCTAAGAACCAATTGGTTACTTAGCAACGGGGCTTACAGCTTATTGTGGAATCCGAACCACATTATAGCGAGAAATGAATTTCTATCACCAGAAATAAATTCCTCTAATTCTTCATTAGCTGGCCAGAGACTGGAACTGGGGCCTAGCGAGTGCTAGCCCCACAACTCTACCGACTCGCCCAAGGAGGAACTAAATATATATATATACATATATATATATATATATATATATATATATATATATATATATATATATATATAGAGAGAGAGAGAGAGAGAGAGAGAGAGAGAGAGAGAGAGAGAGAGAGAGAGAGAGAGAGAGTATCTTAAGTATGTACACAAAATGCTTCTAAAATAACTTTCAATAATCATCCAAGGAAATCGGTCGCCCAGGTTCATAATGAAGAAGCACACTGGATAAAACCACACTTCACACGTCCAGTATGACCTTTGACAAAAAGTGTAGAGTATGAGGCTGACGGAGGCATGTGAGTATGCTTCTTCGAACGCCAGTTTCCTCAAGAAATCAATCAATCAGGATTCTATATAAGAAAAGAAGGGAGACTAGTTATTATTTGCTTCACGAACATCCACTGTTTATGTAGGGCGGTAGTCCCGTCAGTGCACCTCATGCGGTGCACTGTAGGCGTTACTTAAGTTTCTTGGCAGCGTCCCTTTGTCCCCTAGCTGCAACCCCTTTCATTCCTGTTACTGTACCTCCGTTCATGTTCTCTTTCTTCCATCTTACTCTCCACCTCTCCTAACAGTTGCTTCATAGTGCAACTGCCATGTTTTCTTCCTTTTACACCTTTCAAACCTTTTTACGGTCAATTTCCAATTCAGCGCTGAATGACCTCATAGGTCCCAGAGCTTTGCCTCTGGCCTAAATTCTGTATTCTACCGTGTTCTTTATGTCTTCATTTCACGGATGAGCTGCATTCGTGTAGAATGCACATTCCTTCCAATGCAATAATAATTTTTCTGTTGAAAATTATAGTAATACAGATGCCGTCTATATTTGTCAATATATTTTATTATAATAATGAATTTTCTCTTAACTGAGAACGGCTTTTACAAAAAAAACTGCCATTGCTTTATCACCCGTTTACTGCCAGACAGAAATAGCCTTCCTGCGCAGAAAACAACTAGGCCACAACTGTTTTGTTTACTTATACATCGAGGTTATTTGCCTTACGCACGCACATATATATATATATATATATATATATATATATATATATATATATATATATATATATATATATATATACATACTTAGAGAAGTACTAGGAGAGGATAAGTGGAGATTTGTGTAAGTGAAGTAAAAGAAAGATATGAGTAGAGGATTTCAGCTTATTTGCGTCCCAAATCATTGAGGTGATATATATATATATATATATATGTGTGTGTGTGTGTGTGTGTGTGTGCACGTATGTGTGATCACCTCCAGTGATTTGGGACCCAAATACCCTGAAATCTGCCACTCATATCTTCCTTTTACTTCACCTACTCAAATCTCCACTTATCCTCTCCTCTCATAGTACTTATCTAAGTATGTGTATAGGTATTTCAGTTCTTCTGTTACCCACAGGAGCTCAGAGCACACCGTAACGAACTATTCTCCCTGGGGCGTTGCGAACTACATGGCCAAGCCATCTCTGTCTCACTTTCATTTACATATGGAACTTCCGCAGTTTCCCTTATGGTATCATTTCACACTCTGCTATCTGAATCTTAATATTCTTCATAAAGCTTTATTTCCAACAAATTCTTTTACGTACAGATTCATTATTCATCTCCGGCTAGCAAAACACATCTGCTAGACTAACATATAAGTTTACTTTCAAGTGTAATTACAGTTTATATCAATTCCATACATTATGTAGGATAATAACAAATCATACTAGACTAACATATGATCTTACATGTGCAATTGCGGTTTATCAGAATTCTATACATTAATCAGGCTGACAGCTGATTGGTCTTCACTGTTCCCAAATACCTACTATATATATATATATATATATATATATATATATATATATATATATATATATATATATATATATATATATATATATATATTTATTTATATATGTATGTTATATATAAATATATATACGTTATATATATTTACATATATCAATCTATCTATTGATCTATCTATCTATATATATCTATATATAATATATATATATATATATATATATATATATATATATATATATATATATATATATATATATATATATATATATATATATATATATATAATATGTATGTATATATTCCAATATGTCAATTTTCATTTTACCTTGTTGAAATCATTCATTTTAAATGCTGAATTTTCTCACTGATCTTTCCTCTCTCGATATGTTATGCACCTAATTTACTGGAGTAAAATTATTTATTTCGCCTCTTACGTTTTTCACTGATCAGTTCCTTCTTTGTATATAAATATATATGTATATTATGTAGATACATATTATAAATATAATTTATATGTTTGTACATTTACTTATACGTTTGATCCCTTCTTGTATATGCACGTGCGCTGTGGGACGCACATATATATATATATATATATATATATATATATATATATATATATATATATATATATATATATATATATATACACTCGCGTCTCACGAAGCAACAGTGCATGCGCAAGCACAGAAGAATGTATTAATTAATGCATATGCAAAGCACGCACGACAGTTCATGTTTGTGTGCGAATATGACACGGAATTTGTGATGCTGCTATCGACGGCAGGGGTTGGGGAGGGGCGGTGTTAGGGCTTGTGGTTAGGTTGGGGTGGGGCGTTACCTGACATGGAGGGAAGGGGGCCAGTGAGTGGGGATAAGTTCTATGACGAGGGGGAGGGGTCGGTTCTATTAACGTAACATCATGATTGGCTACTGAAATAATCCATACGATCGCACCATCGTACGATGGCACGATTTTCAAAGCTGTTGCCACTTGTGTGTGTATCTGCTAGTGCGTGTGTGTATGTGCGTGTGTGTGTGTGTGTGTATGTGCGCGGGTTTGTGTGTGGCGTGGTGTGGTTTGGTATTCACCCAAGCGCCAGGCTACAGGGTTGGTTTATATGTGTGCTCAATGAATGGTGTCTTTTCTTTCTTTGTTCGTTTTCTTTAGCTCGCTTTTTCTGTTCTACATTCATTCAGTTCCACATCCTCTCTCTCTCTCTCTCTCTCTCTCTCTCTCTCTCTCTCTCGATTTACCTTTCTATTTCCCTTTCCGCACATTGTCTTTCTCCTAGTCCTTTTTCTCTCACAAACCTCTATTTCTTTTTTTCGCTGTATTTGTTCCGCATGTTCTGTTTATCTATCTATCTATCTATCTATCTATCTATCTATCTATCTATCTCTCTATCTATCTATCTATCTATCTGTCTGTCTGTCTGTTTAGCTGTTTGTATATCTGTATTTATCTGGTGAAGTAATATTTTAAATATGTTTTTAATGATAACTAACAGCTGATGTACTCAATCAGTAAATTAGTGGAAGAAATGTCTTTTGAGGTGTATTGCAATAATCTACTTGCCTGTGTTTCATACCGATATAGTAATAGTTATAATAATAATAATAAAATTTTTCTTCTCGTTCTGTGAGAAAAGATCAATAATGTCAGCCACCGTTCTCTGAGAAAAGATCAACAATGTCAGCCACAGTTCTCTGAGGAAAGATCAACAATGTCAGCCACAGTTCACTGAGAACAGCTCAACAATATTAGCCACAGTTCTCTGAGAACAATTCAACAATCTCAGCCACAGTTCACTGGGAACAGTTCAACAGCGTTAGCAGAAGTTCACTGAGAACAGTTCAACAGTGTTAGCTAGAGTTCACTGAGAACAGCTCAACAATGTCAAAGACAGCTCTTGGAGAACAGTTCAAAAGCGTCAGCCACTGTTCTTGAACAGTTTAACAGGGTCAACATTTCTTGGAGTACAGTTCAGTTTCCAGTTGACCTCTATTAAACTAGACATAATTTCATGGTAACGCATCAATAGTGTGCGTCAGTAGGCGAATGAAAGCAGCGAGTAAAATGAATAAGTAGATAAATTTATTGAGTAAGGAAATAAATGAATATAGATAAAAATGATTAAAGAGGTGAAAATTACTGACTTTCTTCCCTCATTAAGTTCATCATTTTACAGTGTTTACAACAATATTTTTTTTTTATTTCCCCTGTTTTTAGTTTTCTGAAAAGAAAACTATTGTGCCGGCTTTGTCTGTCCGTCCACACTTTTTTCTGTCAGCAGTTTTTCTGTCCGTCCTCAAATCTTAAAAACTACTGTGGCTAGAGGGCTGCAAATTGGTATGTTGATCATCCACCCTCCAATCATCAAACATACCAAATTGCAGCCCAGTAGATTTTATTTTATTTAAGGTTAAAGCTAACCATAATCGTGCTTCTGGCAACGATATAGGCTAGGCCACCACCAGGCTGTGGTTAAAGTTTCATGGGCCGCGGCTCATACAGCATTATACCGAGATCACGGAAAGATAGATCTAATCTCGGTGGTCTTGATTATACGCTGTAGCGGCTATACAGAAAACTCGATTGCGCCGAAGAAACTTCGGCGCATTATTTACTTGTTTTGTTTATTTCCACGCATGAAATCGTGCACATTTAATTTACACTCGGGTAGATTAATAGTCTCCTATGATCTAAAGTTTTTAACGCTCCATAAGAAATGAAGGTAATTTACAGGTGACTGTAATTATTGTCGTGTTTTGTTTCGACGACAGAACGAAGAAGGAGGATGATAATTATTTTTAGAAATGAGACGATTAAACGTTGATTTCTCATAGGGGTGCTACTATAATATTATATCTACCGAGCTATTCGTGACCCACCAAATATTGGGATGCTATCTACCAAACAAGACGGTTAAGGCCTAGGAAGTTTGAATTACTGATAATTTATGTAAAATATAGATCACACGAAATAATCATTTTGTAATAAAGGTATATTTAACATTGTACTTTAATTTTATATTACTCATCTGTATTTATGATAAAATAAGTACTGTGTAAATAATGTAGAGAATTTTATGTTGTATTTTCATTATAAAAGAAAAAACAAAAATTAAGGACTGTGGCAATTAATTCGTCAAACTATATACAAAACTATTTGATCGCCCAGGGGCTAGTACTAAACACGGCGAAACAGTGACTCACCTACACTGTGTAGCCGTGTTTAGTACTAGCTCCTGGGGGGTCACATGTAGAAAATGAGTGATAGATATTATACAATAGTAGTACCCTCATAGTTTCAGATTGGCTCTAGTTTCTTGATTTATATTGCCGTTTATTGGTATTCCTTTTAATAATAATAATGAAAATAATATATATCGGTAGTAACTTTAGGAGGAAAACCAGAAATGTTAGAGGAAGCAGCAGAGGATTTGGGACAACTTATCCCCAGCCTTCCAAAAGAAGAAAAAGACATCATCAGAAGAAGAGAAAAAGTTATTTTAAACTGAATGGCATTGTAGCAGCAATCAGATTCAATAATAACAATAATAACGACAGGAATAATACACAGCTGATTAAACTAATTCACATGTAACCTCTGTAAGTCACCAAACGTTAAATTTTCTCGAAAGTCACGTCGTGAAGTTGACAGATGAGGAAACCACATCAATATCCGTCACATCCCTAAAACGAAAGTCACGATGATGTTGAGGTATGACTTCATAAGTAACACATGACGGTGACGGTTTACACATGATACCTGACAGTCCGAAACATGTGAGTTTAATCTACCAGAACTTAAAAAAAAAATTTTTTTGAGGAAATGCAAATTTATAATTAAGCCTCGAACATGAGTCTTTCGCCACATTGCAAACAGAGAGAGTGAGAGAGAGAATCGGGGAAATTACAATTATCTCTTGAGCATGATTGTTTAGCTACATTGAGAGAGAGAGAATCGGGTAAACTATAATTATCCCGCTAGCATGATTCTTTAGCTACTCTTAGAAAGAGAGAGAGACAGAGAGAGAATCGGGGAAATTACAATTATCTTTTGAACAAGATTCTTTAGCCACACATATACAGAGAGAGAGAGAGAGAGAGAGAGAATCTTGGAAATTGCAATTATCTTTTGAACATAATTCTTTAGTCACACGAATACAGAGAGAGAGAGAGAGAGAGAGAGAGAGAGAGAGAGAGAGAGAGAGAGAAAACTTGGAAATTACAATTATCCCTTGAACATGATTCTTTAGCCACATTGAGAGAGAGAGAATCTGGGAAATTATTATTATTCCTTGAACATGCTTTTTTAAGCCACACGTGTAAAGAGAGAGAGAGAGAGAGAAAGAAAGAGAGAGAGAAAGAGAGAGAGGCTGATGCAATTCAGGAAGAACCAATATGTCCAAAAGAATTTAAAATCTAAGATTTATTCCCTATTCAAAGCAGGAGAGGAGCTAGGAAGCTTCCCGCGTAAATTCCTAAGTTTCATCATCCTTGGAGCGTAAGGTGATGACGTCACGTATACAGGAAGTAAGGGATTGCAATGTTGCAGTGTCAGATGATATTGGAATCTAAACGTTCTCGAACTATCGGGTTAGGCAGCTGTTTTTTTTTTTTTTTTCGAAAATCTTGACTTTTGATTCACCCTTGTACATGTTAGGGGTGCGACTGATCGAGTTTTTCGACCAACTATGCATTTCTGAAAAAATTATTTATGAAAATCTTTCAGAGATATAAATCTTGGTACTATTTACACACTGATAATTTTCTCATGTCAGTTATGTTACTGAAAAGATTTTATCAAAACCTTTTCCTCATATACCACATACTGAAAGTTATATTAAAAAAAATATGTCCATCTAATTATTCCCTTTCATTCTCCCTTAATATAATTACTCAAAACTTATACAATTATTCTTATGGAACAAACCAAGAAAGCTTGCCTAGCAGGCATTTAGGCCACACTATCCATTTGTTAAAAGAAAAGAAAACGCCCTCAAAATACTGATGAAAATGTCACATACACATAAATTACAATAGAAAAATTAAAGCATACATTAAAGAACCAACATACTATATTACTGACAGGAATGTTTTCCCAAAAACCTAAAATAAAAGGAATGGTGTAATACCTGGCAATGAAGTGCTGCACTATGGTTCACTGCCAAGGTTGATTTTGCAAGAGCCTTCATTAAAACTAAATGTAATAAATCTCGGGGGCTTTGGTGTGGCACCTTTGCTCGCTAAAAGGAAAGTATTTTCAAAGCTGCACAGGAAGAGGAATGAACAATTATCAGAGCCTCTAAGTGCATTATCATGGTTCAGTGCCAGGAAATTTTTCCAAAGAAAGTGAACAAATTTTCGACAATGCAGTGAAGCACCATGGCTCACTGCCAGGAATGCTTTTACAAAGGCCTACGATACCCTGGCTCATTGCCAGGGATACTTTTATCAAAACCTACATTACCCAGACTCACTGCCAGGAATGCTTTTACAAAGACCTACAGTACAAGAAATGAACAAATCTTGAACAATACAATGTAGCACCCTGACTCATTGCCAGGAAGGTTTAGCAAAGACCTACAGTAAAACTATTATTGCAGTATAGCACCATGACTCAATGCCAGAAAGGCTTTTCTAAAAGCCTGCAGTAAAACAAACTAACAATCTCTGTTAATGTTGTGTAACACCATAGTCCAGTGCCAGGAAGAGTGTTTTTCCAAATATCAACAGTAAAACTAATGAACAAATCTGTTAATGTAGCGTAGCACCATTGCTCACTGTAAGGAAGGCGTTTGCAAAGGAACTACAGTAAAAGGACTGAGGCCTCAGTGTGGCACAATGCCTCACTGCCAAAGACCTGTAGTAGAAGGAATGAACAAATCTCTGTTGTGTAGTGTAACAAAATGGGTCGCTGGTAAAAAGGCTTCTGCAAAGGCCTACTGTAATAGAAAAGAAAATATCTCTGGAGTTGCAGGGCAATAATATGGCTCACTAACAAGAAGTCTTTTCCAATCACAGTAAAAGAAAAATAACTAAAGAACTGTCAATGGTATGCAGCACCATACCTCACTACTGGAATGGTGTGCAAGGATCTACAGTAAAAGGGATGAATAAATCTGTCAATGTAGTGCCTACCATGGTTCCAAAGACCTAAAGTGAAAGGAATGGGAAAAACTGTGAAGTAGTACGGCAACAATATTCACCGCCAGGAAGGTCCTGTAAACACCTGCTGTTAAAGGATTAAAAAGATATCTGGTGCTGTACGGTAGCACCATGACTCACAGCCAGGAAGGCTGTCCAAAGTCTTAAAGTAAAAGGACAGAAAAGATCCCTGGGACTGAAAGGTGACACCACTGCCAACAGCCAGGAAGGCTTTCCAAAGTTCTATAGTAAATGGAATGAACAAAATTAAACCAGTATAATGCAGCACCATGTGTCTCCATCAGAAAAGCTTTCAAAAGATCTTCCAGTGCAGTGCATCACCATGACTCACTTCCAGGAAAGCTTTCCTTAGACATTTATTACAAGAATTGAAAAAATCTCTGGGTCTGCAGTGTGGCACCATGACTCACTGCCAAGAAGGCCTTCCAAAGCACCAAAGTAAAGAGACTAAAACATAAATTTGGCTGCATAGTGGCATCCTAGCACACTGCCAGAAAACCTTTCCACATACAAGAACGTCTTGAAGAGGACCTCCAGTGAAGAAACAAAAAGATTTTTGCCAGTGTTGTGCAGAATCATGACCCAGAGACAGGAATCCAAAAGCCTATAGAAAAAGGGCTGAGAAGATCTCTAAAGACTCACTGTAAAAGGAATAAATAAACCTGTCAAAATAGTGTAGTACCATGGCCAACTACCAATGATGCTCACCCTAGGCCTACTGCATAAGGAATGAATAAATATATGTCAATTTTTCGTCAGGCCTAAAGTACCTCCCGTCCCTCCCTCCCCCATCCCTTCCTCAGCCCACTTTCCTCGCCCCCCCACCCCCACCTCCGCCCCAACTTTCTTGTCTATGGGGGATAGCGGACGTTCGATTGCGTGGTTTAAGCCTGCTGACTCATGCGACTTTGCCTTTAAAAGTCAGGAGTAAGCACCTTAACTAACACCATTTGACAATGCACTACATTACCAAAAATTAGCGGGAGGTGTCTTGTATACTGTGTCAAAATACCATTTCGATCAAATAATTAGTTGGAAAGATATTTGAGAAAAACGATGACTCGCCGTCCCTGAACTGGATAGTAGAATTAGAGGCTTCTTAAAACAGTTCTTATATTTTGCCGTGCAAGATCTAGAGCAGGGTTATGTTCCTGTCCAAGTGTTGCTTCAAAAATTTCTTTTTAGTTCAACTGAGTTTTCTGTGTACCCCTACAGTCTATAATTACACATCTCCAGTTCTGGGTTTGTGTGCCGTGTTTTTACGATACAAAAATCCTTCGTAGCTGACCACATCACTTCCTTTCTGGAACTTGATGACGTTCATTGCGATGGGTAAAATATTACTACTGTATTTCTGCTAAAATAAGATAAAAGAAAATGAAAAACTGAATATAGGCAAATAGCTAAGAGCAAAATATATAGTTCGTTCTACTAAGTATATCTTAGTTTAACCAGACCACTGAGCTGATTAACAGCTCTCCTAGGGCTGGCCCGAAGGATCAGATTTATTTTACGTGGCTAAGAACCAATTGGTTACCTAGCAACGGGACCTACAGTTTATTGTGGAATCCGAACCACATTATAACGAGAAATGAATTTTTATCACCAGAAATAAATTTCTCTAATTCTTCATTGGCCGGCCGGAGAATCGAACCCGGGCCCAGCAGAGTGCTAGCCGAGAACGATACCAACCAGTCCACTGAGGAACTATATATATATATATATATATATATATATATATATATATATATATATATATATATATATATATATATATATATATATATATATATATATATATATAATAAAGAGATCAGTGGATATAAACTAAGCTAATTGAAGCTACAGCTTAAAATCTTTAATTATTCAGACAGTCGCATATTAGCTGATGGGGATACCCTACCCTTTTCCTTGCCATACACTTTTCAGTCCGGCTAGAACCTCAAGGCTTGAGCGTCATTCTCTCGGCCGAGTCACACTTTTAGTTTTCGGTAAAGGAAAACTATTGAGATGGCTTTTTGTCCGTCCGTCCGCCCTCCAATCTTAAAAACTACTGAGGCCAGAGGGCTGCAAATTGGTATGTTGATCATCCACCCTCCGATCATCAAACATATCAAATTGCAACCCTCTAGCCTTTGTAGTTTTTATTTTATTTAAGGTTAAAATTAGCCATGATCGTGCGTCTGGCACTGCTATAGTGCCAGACACCAACAACACAGGCCACCACCGGGCCGTGCCTGAAAGTTTCAAGGGCCGCTGCTGAGAGTTTCATGGGCCGTGGCTGATAATTTCATACAGCATTATACGCAGAACAGAAAACTCGATTGCGCCGAAGAAACTTCTTCGTATTATTTACTTGTTTTATCCAGTCAGGAATCTATGTGTAATTTAGTTAGTGTTATTCCATTGCACAGAAATGATCAATTGTCTGATATTTTATTGTTACGAATTTCCGCAAAAATTTAGATAAATAATTTACAAAACCCAAAATAAATGTGTTCGATTATCCCGTCACCTGTTTACGATGCGCCGTTAAATAGTATATGAATATAAAAATAGCGGTTATGTTAAATGGTATGAACACAAAAATATTGGTTACGTTAACAGGTAGGAACTCAAAAGTATATTTAAGCTAAGACCGCTCTCAGCACAAGATCTTATCTCTCACCGAGAACATCAACTAAAGCATGGTGGCAATTGTAGGAACACACCCACCCACGCCCAACTTACTAGGCAAGTCATTGTTAGCTAAAACCCTTCGGAAAAATAACAATGAAAGCAACACGTAAAGAAAGGAAACGATTAAGAGAAAAGGAATATATGTATTAACACACTTTTAATGAAAGGAAATAACCCACATTTACTGAAAGAAAATAAATGGGGAATCGGGCCATGGGACTTCTGTGGTTGCACCTGTTGCGATTTTCTTCTTTTTACTGATACTTTCATGGCCACCAGGTACCCACATCTAAAAAGTCATAATCATCTGGTAAAAAAAAATTGTTGATGACCTTTGGGAATGTTTTTGCTTGGTTTAATTGTGTTTTTTTGTTTACTGTTTTTGTCAGGATTTCGCACACAAGAGTGCCTGCTGGAGCTGCTGATTTTTTCGCTCCTGTTCGAAATGCGATTTTTCAAATATTTTCGGCAGGATTTAGGAAATCGGTTCAGTTTTTTTCTGCCAAAAGAGGGAATGAAATATAAAAATATTATATCCTTTGGTCTGCTGTTCCTTTTCCTGCTCTCATCATAATAACTGGTTCACCGTTGATATTATACTACTTATACCGTCAAAAACTGGAGACAGTGGTGAGAAATGTCGCCCCAGTAGACGACGGCAGGTTACACACACACAAAGAAAAAAATATATAGATCCAAATTGCATTTTTTCAAGTAAGATTCTAAATATGTTCAGAAACTTGAAATAGAAGTACGCTGAAACTGAGCTGCGTAGCAATATGGGTATTTGCGTGCAACGTCAGTGCTTTGTTAGTATGTTTACAAGCATCTGACTGCCTTGTTAGTGCTTTAAAAGTAATCGGTTTATAAATTTTGACCCCTAGTTTGAGGAGTCAGTGTTGGGTATTCTTAATTAATTATGAGAGATGTATAACTTAAGCCCGTACGAATTTTGAGCACTGACATGAGACATCATTGTTTAAAATGACACTGTCCGTGATAATAATAATAATAATAATAATAATAATAATAATAATAATAATAATAATAATAATAATAATAATAATAATAATACTTGATATCAGATCTTGGTCATATACAATATACATATACAAGAAAAATACATTGTGAATACTATATTAAAACATTTCTTTACAACAGTGACTTGTGGTGTTAAGTGCTTTATAATTACTTCTTCTCACGAACCTTGATTACTGACTAGCAGAACCATTGCTGTTAAAATAAGCACTGTACACAGCAGGAATCTTCAGCACTGATCTACGGTATAAGTGCTCTAAGTGAACTTTGCATGTCTCTGCAGTAGCGACTGGATGTGTCATTGCCCTGTTCAAGTGCCTTGCATAACTCTTCGGTACTGACTTACAGTGTCCTTTTCTCTGCAAAGACACTTCATTATGAATTCAGAGCACTGACCTGAGGTGTCGTTGCTCTAGAGGTACTCTGCGCATATGTCTGAAGTATTTGCGTTTCATTCATTGCTCGTCTACGTACTGAATAATTACGCTACAAAATAAGTTATAAACATAGGACTGCAGCAAGGGAGGGCAATATTGAGTATCAGATATTCACTGTTTACGGAAGAGCTGAAACAGAAGTCAGATACTGATTTCTTCGCCCTATAAGGGACCTTTTCCTTGATATTAATGATGAAATAAGGGACACTTAGAAGCATTCATGGGATGCTATGGCTGGTGGTAACCGGGAGAGACAAAAGAATGCACATAACGTTGTCTCTTTATCGTTTGAATTATCATTTATTTCAGGAATGCAAAAAGTTTATAGATTCGTAATACTATTAAACGGAAATTATACGATAGTTCAGTCTACAAATTGTTAGAAAAGGATTAACCACAGGTACATTCAATAAAACAATGACGGATTTTCTCAGACAACTCGTCCAGTAAAACGGAACAAAGAATGCCGAGAGTTAAGGCAAACAATGATACTCGTTTTATGATAGTTATACAATGGTTATGCAGGACACAAAAATAAACAAAAGAAAAGTATATCACAAGTAATAGCTACCTTTTCAATAACAAAGCAAACACAAAGGCCGAACGCTCCTAAGTCAACTGCTTAGGAGAGAAAAAGGTATTTGTAAACGAGCTTGCCTCCCTATAGAGTCCCTCGTCCAGATTTTCAGGAGAGTCTCTTGAACAAAGATGTCAATAATGAATGCTCACAATCCCAGAGTCTGGAGTTACCGCATGGAAGGAGGAGACAGCTGGAATTCTCTCACAGTAGAAGAAACTTTGGGATCGTTTCAGATTATATTTTTCTCTTGTTAATTTGTTGTTTTCGTGGAAGCTTAAATTCATAGAGTGCTTTGAAGTGGTTGCAAGGAGAATTCACACACACACACTAACTCATATATATATATATATATATATATATATATATATATATATATATATATATATATATATATATATATATATATATATATATATTGTTGTGCTTGTGTTCGTAACTATGTTTTGGACTTTTTGAACACTTTAAGCAATGATCACTAGTTTTCCTCTAGATTCATTACGTCACTATTTATTCGTTATCCTTCCATGATCTATGTAATTATCCCTTGGGGTAGAAATCTTTTCGTAGAAGCTGTCTTTCGACGATTTTGTAACCCACTCTTAGCCCCACCCAACAAATAAAAAAAAAACGAAAAAAATATTCCAAGGCTCCATTTTCTCATCATTTTGGCCCCGTTACCTCTTCTTACCTCCGGAGAATTGAGTGTAGAAAAGTTAAGTATACCTTCATTTAACCAGACCACTGAGCTGATTACCAGCTCTCCTAAGGCTGACCCGAAGGATTAGATTTATTTTACGTGGCTGAGAACCAATTGGTTACCCAGCAACGGGACCTACAACTTATTGTGGAATCCGAACCACATTATGACGAGAAATGAATTTCCATCACCAGAAATATATTCCTCTAATTCCTCATTGGCCGGTCGGAGAATCGAACCCGGGCCCAGCAGAGTGCCAGCTTAGAACGGTACCCTCCCGTCCAATGAGGAACCATTGAGTGTAGAGGGTGCATCTAAATTTGCGGCCTCTCACGAGGCAAAAATAAAAGAAGAGGAGAGGACAGCTACGTGGCTGAGCTCCATCACCTCCCGAGACCGGGTTCAGCGTGTCCGTGTTTACCTCGGCGTGAGAAGCCGGAAACGTTTTGAGTTTTTGTGCGCATCAAAAATTGACGTGAATCAGGTTTTGCGGAAAAAAAAGTTTCATCAGAGAGCTAGTTTAACCATGACCTTCAGTATTGACGGTTCTATTTGTATTATTGATAATTCCGTAAGAGGAATTTGATTCCTGTCACCTTAATCATTGTTCATCATATAAAATATTATCTTAAGAAACAAAATTTTGTGAATTAGTATGCTACAGCTTGCAGCTCTTTCCTAGCTGTAGGGCTGCTTAGAACAATAGGCCCTGGCATAAGGACCGATAACATGGCATGTTTCACTGTAATAGCATGTAAGAGTGATGAAAAAACAAATACTTCCTACATTCTGCGTAAAAATAAGAACGGAATAAACTGCAAAAACACAAAATAAAAAAACGGGTCCTATCAACGAATTATTTATAATTAAGAAAAATTCCGATAAACGTAATCATAAATCGTTCCTTGGGGTACATAGCAATTACAATACAACTTACTATGCTTAAATTCATTCAAAATAATTGGAAGGAATTGCTAACACTACAATTGGCTTCGAATGACAGAGGTGAAAAATGAAATGTGTCTATAAGCTATTTAGGTGCGGTCGCAAATATGCCACCGTGAAGGCTATGGGGTAGAATTATGCATCTTTGGCACCGCGTAAGGTATGCGCAGTGTCGGGCTCAAAACAGGTTGAAGGAGCTGCGCACTTAGAGGTTCTTTTTGTTTGTTGGTACGCACTTTGTGTTACTTTGTAGAAAGTAACAAAGAACTTTTCTAAGTATTACTGATTCTCACCCTTCTCCAAATTCTAATACTTTTATCTAGATCAATTCAAAAGTTTATTGGTTGGAATAACATGGACAGTTCATTATAATGATTTTCTTTTTTTGTAAAATAAACAAACACACACACACACTACATATATATATATATATATGTATATATATATATATATATATATATATATATATATATATATATATATATATAAATACATACATTTATACATACATATATATATATATATATATATATATATATATATATATATATATTATATATATATATATATATATATATATATATATATATATATATATATATATATATATATTTTATATATATAAATATCTCTTTACTGTCTGGTTTGTGTTCAGGATTTATGTTAATATAATACACCAAGAATATTAGTTAGAAATATATGAAGTACAAACCCACTTGTGGCTACGAGAAAAATTAAACAAGCATATTTGTATTTATAAGAATTGATAACAATTACTGCTCTGGGTAAAAGAGAGCAAAGCATGACGACCTTATTTTATTTAACGTTGCCTTTTATGTTTGCTTTGCCGGGGAACAATGTCCTGATAAATTAGGTCAACAGTAGAAACATATCCTGTAGTAATCGTTCACTTAATCGATTACGGAAAAAGAAATCGATTACAAATAATCTATGACGCCCACCCTTAACATATATATATATATATATATATATATATATATATATATATATATATATATATATATATATATATATATATATATATATATATATATATATATATATATGTGTGTGTGTGTGTGTGTGTGTGTGTGTGTATGTATTTCTGTATAAACACCCCCCATGGAGTACAGAATTATTAATGTCCTTGTTTATGACTTCTTGAAAATAGCGCCTTACCCTCCTTTTAGAGAAAACAGACCTAAAATGAACACACACTAACAACACAGACGCGTCCTTGCCAAGACTACCAAAACAATCCTTCGAAAAAGGGTACGCGGTTGGTTCTTTGGCAAGCGTCGACTCTCTAGGGTAGAAGCGAGCAATGTGCTTCTGAACGCTTGGCCTACTTCCCTCTTTCGTCACTTCGCTTCCTTTCTTTGTCTTCTTTGAACCTCGGCAGTTATGGAGGTTAGACAAACAAAAATACAATAGCTCGCACTCTGCTGTGGAAGGGCCTCTGACGGACGACCTTTTGTGAAAACGTTCTTCGCTGTTTGCAGAGACGAAATTTTCTTTAGCCTCCTCTGAGAAAAAGTCCGAGAGGTTTTGTTCAAGGTCCATGAGCCGTGTATTTCAAAACGTTCTCTGTGTCAAAAGAGGAAAAGCATTATCTAGTCTTCCTAAATAAAGGTATTTTTGTCGTATTTGAGTTATTTTCCTCCTGGGGTGAAGGGTGCATTGTTTTGTTGGCGTTCATTGATATCGCAAAGCATTGTTGTAAATTATCATAAGACGGCATCTCTTTTCGTAAGGTAGATTCTCTTCTTATTCTGATTGCAATAATGTTTTCATATGTTTTGTTACAATTCAACAATAATTCAATTTTTTAGCAAAACTAACGTGGGCATAAAAATGATGATTGGAGAGTCTAGAGATTCACATCAGGCCTCCTAATCTCTTTTGCATGTTTAGTATGCTGGCTTAAGCCGACTTAATCGAAACAAATCACCAACTGGCTCACAAGCAAAATGGATAATTCGTGAGGAAGTCTGAAGCGCCTGAGATTTTATTCATCGCAACTAAAATCTTGTCATGTTGCAATTAAGTATTTACGTATGTTGAGATCTTATTCATCTTTTGCACAGACTAAAGAGAAGAACGTTGAGATAGTAAAGTTGGAGAGGAAAAAACGTTGAGATAGTAAAGTTGAAGAGGAAAAAAATATGATTAGCACGACTAAAAAATAACCACTTCAATCGAGTATTTTTAAGAGTAAGAAACACAACACGCGTTGTGTACCTTAGAAAGAATCAGGGTGGGTTGTTCAATAGCTCTTATATCTCCGTCCATCACAGCACAAATAGGTTATTATTATTATTATTATTATTATTATTATTATTATTATTATTATTATTATTATTATTATTATTATTATTATTATTATTATTATAAAGTAATTTAACATGACATATGCGCCCTATTTCTAGACATTCACAGGGCTCTGCTGAGGGGGGACTTATTCTTGACTGAGAAGTGGAATTCAGATTGAGGGAAAGTTCGACAAGTTGGACAGCTAAACAGAAAAAGAGAAAGGATGATAAGTACAAGGCAGAAACCAGGAAGGTGCACAGTAGACTGTAACCCCCTACGGTTGGTTGGTTGTAGCAGTATGCCTGCACGGGACCTTACCCAGAGGTGGTCAGCAAGCGTGGTGAAATTCTAAAAGTTAGAGGCATGATGTAGACCAATTGACTCGCACAAATCAACCGAGACTTGAAAGACGGAGTTTTTGTAGAAGTGGGAGTTAGGGGACACCTTTCAAATCAACATCATAGCTTTCATTAAGGAAGCACAGGCTGCTTCTGAGACATTTGTCTATATTTCTATAAGCTTCAGAGCTAAAGTAATGCTTCATATAAAGTCAGTCTGGGGCTCAGTTCAGAATTGAGGTAAAATTAAGACTGAGCTAAGACTAACCTTGAGCTAATGTCAAGCTTGAGCAATAATCAAACTTGAGCTAAAGTCAAGGCTGAGATAAAGTCGATTATTGGTCAAAATCAAGCTTGGGTTAAGTTTAAGCTTCCGAGTCAAGCTTGGCCTAAATTTAAGCTTCATATAGAGTCGAGTTTGAGCTAAAGTCAAGCTTCAGCGAAAGTTGAACTTAAACTATCATCAAGCTTGAGCTAAAATCAACTTCAGGTAAAACCGATCTTCAGCTAAAACTAAGCCAGAGCTAAAGTTGGGACTCAAGGAAGATAATCCGAAATAACATCCCTGTTTCAGTAAATTGCCAACAAGCATTATGTTTTATTTACTTTACCAAGGGGCATTTCGTACTTCGTTAACATAACCAGGCTGTTCCTGAAAATTTCACCTGTATTTCCATTGCTGAAGGAGTTGAAATATGAGCATTATGTACTTTACTAACGAAAATGTTATTTCTGAAATTTTCCTGTACTTATGGTATTTCAGGAGCTGACGTCAGAAAGTTCCTTATCCTCCAAGGCAACAAGTTATACTTTTTCAAAAGTGATTAGGTTTAATCATAAGTTATGCAAAGAATTTTGAGAAAAATTATTAGTTCTAGGATTAAACACTGCAATTATTATTGCTTCAGACAGAGAGCCAATCGCAGCTCCAACACTGATTTGCCTCTGACGCAGGAACAGACAGGATGACCTTTTCAGTAACTTATTTTCTGGGAATTTTTGTACCCTGAACGCCCTGAGTCTGGCAATGAAAAGTACGACATCCTTCTCTAAAGAGAGAAGCAAGTGGAACAGAATTTGCTATTAGTGCGTGAGTATGAATATTAAAAAGCCGTGTCTTGATTTCATAAAAATGCACAGTTCCGCGAATCATTTCAAGGCAGAATGCGTAAGCATGACATGGCCCTGCGCTAAGCAAGACACTGTAACAAGAAACCTGAAAATGAAACATACAGTTGCACGCTCTGTGTCCAGACCAGAAACAGAACATTACTAAGTAGACTTAAATTAATATGTGGTGTTGCTGTAATCTGGCAAAAGGAAATTAAATCTGACATGATGCAGCATGAATATCAGCTCTTAAAACAAGAGTGATCGGACTCCGAGGGGAATTAGTGCCGTCAGTACAGTGAAGAGTACTGCATGTTACTGGAGAGCGTTTGCAAGGATTCTTCCGTCCCTAGCTGCACCTGCGTTTTAACCTCTTACTTTACCACCATTCTCGATTCCTTACTTCAGTCTTGCTGTCCAACCTCTCTTGCTATTACCTGTTTTCGCTTGTGTGGAGTTTCCTCTCAGCTCCACCTTAGACCCTTGTACTTCATCTCATTTCTAGAACTCCTTATATTACCATCCAACCACACCAGCTCCCACTTCCAACTGTGCCCTAGTGCTTAGCTTGACAGACTAAATTTCATAAATCAGCCATATGAAGAGCGATAGGAAATGACTAACTTCCGCTAAGGATTGACTGATTGATTTAACTGGCGTGACATTTCACCAGAGGCAAGTACTCCAAACAACCTCCCCCCGAAAAGGCCCTATGTCCAAATCTAGACCCCTATACCAAAATCTAATCGTGT
>NC_089757.1:8983769-8998769 GCF_040412425.1 Macrobrachium rosenbergii | reverse complement strand
TCCCCACAGGTGACAATGGCTTACTGTTATATTCCTCTCTCTCTCTCTCTCTCTCTCTCTCTCTCTCTCTCTCTCTCACTATATATATATATATATATATATATATATATATATATATATATATATATATATATATATATATATATATATATATATATATATAGTGTCTTGTGTCTGTGCATGTGTGGTGTGTTTTCGTATTTAAAGTATACATTAAGTACTCACATAGCATAAACAATGCATACAAATGTTCCACAAATTTCTCGACGTCAAATCTATATATAGAAGCTTTTATACCTGCGCAGAAATTTGCGTAAACAAAGCATTATCAACATCCCGGGTCACAAAATACACTTTCAGCGTAGAACGAGTTTTCTAGCGGGAGACTTAACTGAATCAACGAACGTCATTTTAATAATTAGGCAGACCATAAATTTACTAGTGACCTTTAAAATTCTAATTTTTCCTCATATCTCTGGCATTTAAAACGGAAGGAATTAAATCTTTTGAAGCATGTGTATTTTTCCTTTAATATTTTACAGTATGCATTTAGCAATATGTTTGGTCAATTGTTTGTTAGTTACCAAAGTTTTTTCTTTCTTTGTCAGTTTTTAAAAGCGGTCCTTATATATTTTTCTACGATTAGATTAACATATATATATATATATATATATATATATATATATGTGTATAGATATATTATGTTTATATATATATATATATATATATATATATATATATATATATATATATATATATATATATATATATAAGCATATTTACAATATGAGCAGGTAGACAGATAGATAGAAAGAACAAGAGAAAGAATAATTGACCTTATCAACAGATACTTTCTAAATATAACTCCACTGGGTGCAAGTGTCCGTACGTAAACAGTCTCTGCGAGCAACCACCACCGACCGGACTCGAGGACCTCGTGCGTATAAAAAAAAAAAAAAATGAACCCCTTTACAAAGAACCAAATCAGGCGCTCCCTCCGTCACCTCCGTTTAGCTTCCGAAGGTAACGTCCTTGGTAATTACTGCTAAGGGAAAGGCTTCTTTCAATTTTCTCATCAGCATTTTCAATATTGTTGCTATTGTTATGACGATATTACCTCGTGTAACCCACTTGAGTTGGATGACGAAATACCGCTCTGCGTTGCAAATCTCTTCTCTCTCTCTCTCTCTCTCTCTCTCTCTCTCTCTCTCTTGTTTACAGAGGAAGACCACGTTAACTCTACGACGTGCTCCTCGGTCAACAGTGCGTCTGACGCAATAGAAAGTGATTAGACGACGAAAGGACGTGAAAAGTCAACCACAGCTTCATATTCGTTGGGAATTTCTTTGAATGTATACCACTACTACTGTAAAAGGTCTTAGATTCTGTAAAGGTGTAATCTCTCTCTCTCTCTCTCTCTCTCTCTCTCTCTCTCTCTCTCTCTCTCTCTCTCTCTCTCTCTTCATTCACAAAAATGAAGATGAAATAATATACAAAAAAACATGCTTTGGTTTACGTTAGTCCAGACAAATAAGCAACCCTGCGTGTGTGTGTATTTGTGTGTGTGTGTGTGTGTGTGTGTGTGGGTGTTGTGTGTGTATTCCTGTGCGTAGGCGTGTTTTATTCCGCTACTATAGGTTTTTTTTTGTCAAGTAACTGCTCTTTTTTTAATAAGGTATTAATGATATCCCGTTAACGATATCCGCTACATTATCCAATATTTTCATTTGGTTCCTTCATGCCCTGGCCACCTGGGATACTTCTGAACTGTGCCCCGGGGGAGAGTTGTCTCTCTAAGGGTTGTGGCCGAAGCGTGAGGCCTGCTGTCCTGCACCCTCTTCTGTTGTTTTAAAAATACATTATGGATGCCATGAAAATAATTATGTATACAGGAGAGACATACCAAGCCTTGCCTTAGAAGTATGAACGGCTTCCATGGTTAATGGTATTCTTGGAAACGTGATGTTCAGTTGATGTCTTCAGTTGACACTGAACACTATAGATAATGACGTATGTAAAGAACACGTTGTAATGAAAGTGGCAAGAATAAGACTAACACATTATATATATATATATATATATATATATATATATATATATATATATATATACATATATATATATATATATATATATATATATATATATATATATATATATATATATATATATATATATATATATATGTATGTGTGTGTGTGTAATTTTTATGTAGATGTCATATCCTTTGCACCTGGCAGGAAGAAAATACGTAAGCAGGTGGAAGGTGGCACCTTGCCCAGCAGCTCTTGTTGCAATCTCCAAAACAAGTTTGGTTTCTTCTCAAATGTTTACCAAGACAAGTTTGAAAGACTTCATGAAATTTTTGTTACCCCTGGTTCCGTAGTTTTCATCGAATGTAGTTGAAATAAGACAGAAGGAGAGAGAGAGAGAGAGAGAGAGAGAGAGAGAGAGAGAGAGAGAGAGAGAGAGAGAGAAAACTTGCGATCACCTTTAACTGTCCAACTTTCTCGTGCCAATTTCATTCTTTCTTTCTGATATTTCCTTCACTCTTCGTCTTGCAAATACAAACGAAGAAACCAGAAAAGAGCAAACATTTATGGCAACTCGATCTTCAAAGTGAAATCCTGACCATAATGGTGTTAAAATGGCAAACACAATTTCTTTGACTGCCAGTGACTTAACAATTTAGGTCGCGGTTGAACATTCATTCATGGGTCGAAGAACAAACACACCACAGCCCACAAACAAAAACGCGCAAAAAAAAAAACCTTGTAATAGAAAGTTTTCTGTATGCACCGTGCCTGGGGCCTGTGTGCCGTGTTGGTGAATGCAACCATAGGGAAAAGTACGATGTTGCATCATGATTGATGAGAAACCTTCATTACCATGGGAATACAGGCTAAAGATTTCGAAACTCGGGCTTGTAATTATTTCCCTCATTTCTGAAACTCGTAAAAATGTTAAGCTTCGCGTCAGGTGTCTAATATTATTTGAATAGAGGTCCAAAATGTATTTCCCTCAAGATATCGTTACCACAGGCTGTACAACATTAATTTTACTACCGATACTGACAACTTAGCTCGAATTTTGGGGGCAGGTCGTAAATGTTGCGAGATCAAGCATTCTCATGTGGTGTCTAAGTTGGTTTGGGCCAAGATCAAAGGTACACACCAAGCCTCTTATTTCCTTCCGTACCTTACCTAAATAACACAGACACATGCTGCTCTGGCATAAGGCCGGCTTATCTATACCAGCCACTAACCAACCTCTTACGCGACACCATTTCCATTGCTATTCTATTGCATTTTAGTTTTCTGTAAAAGAAAAAAAACTATTGAGATGGCTTTGTCTGTCCGTTTTCAGATCTTAAAAAACTACCGAGGCTAGAGGGCTGCAAATTGGTATGCTGATCACCCACCCTCTAATCATCAGACGTACCAAATTGCAGCCCTCTAGACTCGGTAGTTTTTATTCTATTTAAGGTTAAAGTTAGCTATGATCATGCATCTGGCAACGCTACAGGGCAGGCCACCACCGGGCCGTGGCTGAAAGTTTCGTGGACCGCGACTCATACAGCGTTATATGCTGTATAGAAAACTCGATTGCGCAGAAGAAACTTAGGCGTATTTTTTACTTGTTTAAGATTACTTTTGAAAACCATTCCTACTCTCACAGGAAGGAAATTAATTTTTTTTTTTTTCGGTTTTCATGACGTGAGTGTCTTTTCCTAATGTCGTACTTCCTTTTCAAATGTTTTAGGTTACCTTTAGACCGAATGTAATAATTTGGGTCTCGATTGACCGTGGGAAATGGAAGAATTAAAAAAATTTTTAAGAACACGCTGGAGTTTTCTGTTAGAGTCTGTTAACCTTTGGTCTTATCAAGTCAGTCTCACGTTTTCTCCTTATTTATCAGCAGTTTTTGTGCACAGTTTCTTTTTCTTCTTCTTCATATGACTTTCAGTTTGAACAAACCCTTTCTGTATTATTCTTGCAGTGACTTTACGATCTTTAGTTACTCTTCCTGTTTTCCTTTGTTTCCAGGCTTTTCCAGAAATGCTTTAATAATAATAATAATAATAATAATAATAATAATAATAATAATAATAATAATAATAATTTAAATCTGAGTAACAATTTGATAAGGCTCTTACGCCAACAGCAAGTCCTGTATTCGATTTCCGGGCCAAGCGAAAAGCTTTAAGCTGGTTCATTTAAATCCTGTTGCGCCTCTGCTGATTTGAGCACAGCATTAGTTATACATCTGACAGTTATTCTATTGTAGTAGGCTGCACCTACGATGGTGATGGATGTGGGGGCCAGCAACCTCATCCCAAAAGGCCTATTAAGAAACCAGTGGGCTAACACCCTTCGGAGGCATGCCCAATAAGAGGAAAAGCCGTATGGTGAAATCATATGAGTAATACACTTCTGGCCACTCCCAAGCCATCGTCCAAAGCTGCCTCTGACCTTAGACGTTGTTTGGTTACTGAGACTTCAGACTGACTTCCAGTCATCTGATGACGCTCTGAGGTTGACCACAATTCCGTAATATCCAAACTTAGCATCCCACAAACTCTTAATTGGTTTTGTTGTCGTCTGCTGGTTTCATTTGCTGTGTAATAAAATTCTCAGACGATGGTGTTTCAGGTTTGACTGTTAGATGTGAGTGATAATTGTGGCTAGATGTAATTACTGTAAATGGAAATTATGATAACTGAAGCTCTCCGTAAAGTTAATTGGAAAGCTCGATGTATCCATTTTGGCATAGTTTCTTTGCCAGCATTACTTGATAAAAATACTGGGCAACAAACACTCACACATATATATATGTATATATATATATATATATATATATATATATATATATATATATATATATATATATATATACTGTATATAATGTTGCATAATGATTAATGAGAGACTTTCACACACGGGGAGAAAGGCAAGAGATTTCGAAAATGAAGATTTTAATCATTATTTTTACTTCTCAAGCTAGTAAAAAATTCAAGATTTGCATAAAGTCGCCAATACCCTTTATATTGAGTCTAAAATATATTTGCTTCAGGATATTATCACTCTTCAGTTTTAGCCCCAATACTGACAACTTAACTTAAAGTTTGGCGGCAGAATGTAGACATTTTGAGATCGAGTGCGATTATGTTGTGTCTAGGTTGGTTTGGACCAAGACCAGAAGTATACACCGAGCTTCTTATTCCCTCTGACACTTTACTACAGTGGCACAGATATCGTGCTTGACTGGAATAAGGTCGGCTTATCTAGACCCCCTACCCCCGCAAACTCTTACGAGACACTGCTTTCTAGTTATTCGCTCCATTGCGAATTCTCAACTTACTGAGACTGATTTTGAAACCCATTCCTATTCTCACGGCAATTAAATGAAATATTTTTCGTTTTCATGACAGCTTTCTCAAATGTCATATTCATTTCTGAAGAGTCTTAGTTTTCCTTAAGGTCAGAAGTAATATTCATTACCTGGATTGACCGTGACAACTAAATGAACTCGAAAGACTTCAAAGAACACACTGGAGTTTTTATTTGATTTCTGTTAACCTTTACTCTTATCAGTCAATCTCGCGTTTCCTTCGAATTTATCAGCAGTTTTTTTATGTCATTTGTTTTTTTTTTTCCTCTTTTCAAGACAATCTTTTCCTTTCAGCAAAACCAACGCACTTCCATTCTTGTTGAGACATTTTGAACTTTTTATTCATCCTATTTTCCTCTTTATCCAATATGAATATTTTGACCTTCAGATTAATAATAGTAATAATAATAATAATAATAATAATAATAATAATAATAATAATAATAATAATAATTTCAAATCTGCGTAAGTTTGATGAGACTCTTGTCCTAACAGCAAGTCCAATGTTCGATCCCCGGCCAACCTAAAGCTTTAGGTACGTTCAGTTAAGTCCCGTTGTGCCTCTGCTGAGTTAAGCACCAAATTAGTTATATACCTGACAGTTATTCGATTGTAGTAGGCCACAAGTACCATGATGAAGGACATGGGAGTTAGCAACCCAATCCATAAGGCTTACTGAGCCACGCCCAGTTAGGTGAAAATCATATGATACAATAATTATGAGTAATAAACTTCTGGCCACTCCCAAACGATCGTCCGACCTTGCCTCCGACCCAAGACGTTGTTCGATTGCCGAAACTTCAAACTGACTTCTAGTCATCTGGTGACCTTCTGAGGTTGACCACAATTCCGTAGCATCTAAATTTAGCATCCCTCAAACTTTTTTTTCTGGTTTCATTTGCTGCTTAATGAAATTTTCAGACGGTAGTGTTTCAGGTTTGACTGTTGGATGCGAGTGATAATTTGAGCTAGATGTAACTAGCGTAAATAAACATTATGATAATTAAAGTCTTCCGTAACAAATAATTGTGTTCATTTTGGCATAGTTTCGTCAACAAAAATCGTTATAAAAATACAAGTCAACACGGAAAATTGTTAGTGCGATACTGAATTCATATATTTCTGTAAATCAAGATATGAATAATACTCATGAAAATCATATTGAATTGAATATTGGGATTTATTTTTTCTTTCATAAACTGTTAAAGAGATTACATGCAACTCGTATATTATTGTCATCATTAAATAGACTAATGGAGACGTTATGAAAACTAAGCAATATTAATGCAATGTTATAGGGATTTTTTTTTATTTCGCAACGCAATATTTTTGTCATACTTACTTTTATGTTTAACTTACTGATGTAGCAATAACTGCCGAATTCTTTAGCAAGTTCTGATGAATTGCCATCTAAAAGTCTACTGCATTATTTTCATAATTAAAGCTGTAGTGTTTTGTAGTTAGTACTGCTTCGCCTTTGGTGTTACCTATACGTAATGATTTCGTAATTTCCAAATGCTTATCAAATTCCGGGAACATGGACGAATACTGAAAATAAGCACTCCTATGTTTACAAACTTTTTGTTGGCAAATCTCTCTCTCTCTCTCTCTCTCTCTCTCTCTCTCTCTCTCTCTCTCTCTCTCTCTCTCTCTGTAAAAATGCGGAAATTTAATATATTCTAGGTTCATCAGTGTGACCACTAAGTAAATGGTAAATAAATCTTAAACAGTGAATTAGCAATCAGTGCTCATAAAATGAAGATAGATATCATTATGTTCAACAGCTTCTAAAGCCTGTATTTCCCAGGAGTAACTTAAAGCAATATATATATATATATATATATATATATATATATATATATATATATATATATATATATATATATATATATATATATATATATATATATATACATACACATACATATATATTTGTGTGTGCGTGTGTGTGTGTGTATGTGTGTGTCTGTGCCTGTGTTTGTGAAGTTGTGTGTGTTTGTAAATAAAGTATATACAATTTAATATCTGACTGAAACTAGGAAAGGAGCCAGTCCTTATTGGACAGGATGTTTTCTTTTATCATTTTTCTCCTCTTGCCAAGCTCCTGCTCAACAATTTCCTGTCTATGTGCTGATATATAGGCGCACACACATACACATGTAAGTACAGGATTGTGGAAAAATTGAATCGGTTACCAAGTAAAAGTTTACTTAACAAACAAATCTTTATGACGAAGCGAATAAGACAAGGAATTATCGGATAGCAACCGCATCCCAAAATACTTAACAAGAAACCAGTGGGCTAACATCTTCCGGAGACAAGCCCAATAAGAGGAACACTCGTTGGTAAAATAATATGCGTAACAGACTTCTGGCCACTCCCCAGCGATCGTCGAATCCTGCTTATGACCTGAGACGTTGTTTGGTTACCGAAACTTCAGACTGACTTTCAGTCACCTGATGACGCTCTGAGGTTGACCACAGTTCCGTAACATCTAAACTTAGCATCCCACAAACTCGTAATTGGTTTTGCTGTCGTCCGCTGGTTTCATTTACTGTGTAATAAAATTCTCAGACAATAATGTTTCAGGTTTGACTGTTGGATGTGAGTGGTAATTGTGGTGAGATGGAATTAGCATAAATGAAGGTCGTGATAATTGAAGCTTTCCGTCAATTTAATTATAGCACTGGAAAGAGCGGTATAATCATTGTGGCATAATTTCATCACCACAAGGCAACACAAGGGATTCTTATGACTCCAAGGCAACACAGGGGATTCTTATGACTCCAAGGCAACACAAGGGATTCTTATGACTCCAAGGCAACACAAGGGATTCTTATGAGTCCAAGGCAACACAAGGGATTCTTATGACTCCAAGGCAACACAAGGGATTCTTATGACTCCAAGGCAACACAAGGGATTCTTATGAGTCCAAGGCAACACAAGGGATTCTTATGACTCCAAGGCAACACAAGGGATTCTTATGACTCCAAGGCAACACAAGGGATTCTTATGACTCCAAGGCAACACAAGGGATTCTTATGACTCCAAGGCAACACAAGGGATTCTTATGACTCCAAGGCAACAAGGCATTGTTTGAGCAATGTTTTATAAATGAATTGCTGAAAATCAAGATATGAATAATACTCATGAAAATCATGTTGACTTAAACATTTTGATAAGTTTCCTCTTTCATCAACAGTTAAACAAATTACCTATAACTCGTGCATATTAAGTTTAACATTACATAGGAGTATTTAGTAAAAATCTAAGACAGGTTAACGAAAACATTGCATGAAAACCTTAATGAAAATTGATGCGAATATTATGGATAAATTTTCTTTTTTTATTTCACATGGCAACAGTTCTGTCATAATTACTTTTATGATTCTCTTGTAGTGAGTTTGGAATTACTACAGTACCGCTTCGGAACTACAGTAATATTGCCGTCGAAATTTCAGTTAAACTATTATCATAATTAAAGCTCTATTGTTTCAGTAATTACAGTTGCTTCGCCTTTGTGGTTACCGATGTAATGATTCCTAATTTACAAATGCTTGTCTAATTCAGCGAGCAACTAAACATAAATAAAAGAAGCACAAATAAAAGAAGCACTCCTGTGTTTATACACTTCCTATTAGTATCTCCCTCTCTCTCTCTCTCTCTCTCTCTCTCTCTCTCTCTCTCTCTCTCTCTCTCTCTCTCTCTCGCCATGCGGAAACTGAATATATTATGTTCAGCAGTATGACCGTTAGGTGACTGGCTAATAAATCCTAAACCGTGAATTAGCAAGCAATGCTCATAAAATGAAGATAAATATTGATATGCCTAACAGTTTCTATATATATATATATATATATATATATATGTGTGTATGTATATATATATACAATGTATATATATATATATATATATATATATATATATATATATATATATATATATATATATATATATATATATGACATTTAAGTCAATCTCTTGAAATCCAGTTGGTAATATTCTCACAAATGCAAAATCATATCACACTCAATAACTTTAACTAATTAGTAGAATATATTTAATGTTACTCAAATACTGTAAATCATCGTTTTGATTCTACTCTCAGAAACCTATAAGAAGTTAAATAAATATGATTGATCCATAAAATATTTTTTGTATACAGGCACGCGAGTGTGACATAAAATACCCATATGTTCTGTTTTATCTTTGCGTGTGAAGACAATAATTTTTTTGACCATTCTTCTAAGGAAAAGAAGTAGCAATAAAACAGAAATATTGATGAACCAGAGAAGATCTTTCCTTATGAAATGTCGTTTAAAAAAAACATTGATGTTTTTGGAGAACTGCGGAGATGATGAAATCTCGCCACATATTGCTCCATTCCGAAGGCTTTCATTACGTCTGGGCAATTACGACGATAACGATACCCGAACGAGATCTCCCCTAATGGAGGCGATTAGATGATTTAAAAACGACAATGTCCCTAAAATTCTACGATTCTTTTGGTGCTATTAGTGGTCATGACTCGCTTATAGCGAGTCACGTAGCGAATGCATGCAAGCAGACCACGTGACTGTCAGTGACGTTATGATGCAGACTCACCCGTGCCCAGAGTTTGCTGACCTGTCCTTGCTCACGATCTGGGCATGTGGCACGCAAACTAGCTACAGTTAGGGGTTTATTAGTAAGCACAGCCTTTGACTGACGCTACGAAACCCAAACAAAGTAGTCTGCACGTTGGTGACGAGTCTTTTGAAAGTTGCTTTGAATTATGCAGAACCAAGGCTGAAGTCTGCATATTTATGAGTTGCTGTTATTCTCTCTGGCAAATTTAGGCTTAGCCTTACTTGGAAAGGGTGTTTGCGAGTTGTATGATCATCGGTTTCTTTTTGTCGTGGAATACTGAAATCAAATTTTATAAATCTATCATAAAAAAAGGGGGGGCTTAAACGCAAGATGATTAGACAGTTTCTTTTAAGAAATAATCAGATAGTTTCGTGACCGTACGCTTACATGAAAATGCAGTAAAAATGAGTACAGTACATATACGTACACGTATGTAAGTGTACGTGCTGTATAGAATTTTTTATAAGCGATTCGTTCAACGTAATAAGGTGTGTCTCTAGGAGACACCGAGAAAATACTGACAAGTTCGTCTCCTGATTACGTATTCATTGTATATAAAAGTGTACTTACAATGTCTATTAATTTCAACAACAAATGCAAGCAGTTTCCTTAAAACGGAAGAAAATGAGTTGCGAGGAGTCGAGAGACTCTTGGAGATAGAAGCCAATAAACAGACGAGACCATTCCTCACAACTCTGCATCTTTGTTGATTCAACTCAGACTTGCAAATGACTGCAACATCAATTTGGAATGACACTGATTTGCTTTGCTTTTGAATCGAAGCATGTGTTACTTGTTGACAGATGTTTTAGTTTGAATTATTATTATGAAATAGTTTACGCGTTTTTCGTAACGACATCAATAATGATTCATAAAAGAAACGAACCTTCCCGACCATCTCCTACGCTAGCGTCAATTTTTCTTCTAGTATGGTAGGAGTTATAATAATATAATAATAAATAAAAATAATTAAACGACTGGCAAAAAGAACATCGTGGCAGGGAACCGGTAACGCCAACGATTCTTCAGGCAGCAAATGAAGTGGTAAATGCTTTGTTTTGATATATTTGAAATTATACCGATCTGTTTTTCGATGGAGAATCTGAAATGCCAGAAAATTATTAATCACAGGAAATAGAATTTAATAATGTAATAAAAATTACTTAACAGTAATTTGCTGCTGACGTTCAGTGTAAACGAATAATTCAGTTTCTTTGTTCACGTACATATGGAGTAATCTTTACGAACACTAATTTGCTAAATTTACATAAATGTCAGGAGAGAAACATTAGAAAAAGAAAAAAAACAGGCGGCTACAAACACTTTAAAGTGATTTGTCAGTAAATAAATTCTCAAAGAAATGAAAACGAATAATTAATTTTAGATTAGAGATGAAAACATGATCAAACTACTTATATCTGTAAAAAGGGAAGAACAGTATGAAAAAAAATAGGTAAATACAAACACGCTGAAATGAGCATGTCAGCAAAAAAAAAAAAAAAAAAAAAATCCATTGAGAAAAGGGAACGAATGGATAATTTTAGAAATGAGAAGAAGGCATATTTAAACGCCCCCTCAAACTTTCTTCCTCGAAGCACTTTCGCGAAGAAAGAGGTCGAGGAAACCACAGACCCGAGTCGTGCCCCACGTGTGAAGGGCGTGCCCAGAGAGGAGGCGTTATTCACGTACGGAACACGTGCATTCAAATTGCCACTTCCAAGTCCACGTGCGTTTCGTTTACGTGCAGAGTAATTCAGTGACCTGAAGTTACTGAATAAACCCGAATTTAAAAAAAAAAAAATGTAACTGACCTTTCCTGGGCTCAATGTCACGTTTCATGTGCCAAGAACGTGAACTTCACTGTCATCATCTGCCCTCATTTTACGGCGCATTTTCACAAAAAGAGAAAATTCTTTTAATATTCTGTTCTATACGAGTCATAATCTACGTACCAGGCACGATTTTTTTTTCACATGACCGACCTCAGTGTACGTCACGATTCACGTACCAGTCACATGCATTCAAAGGCTTGCCCTCTATCTGTGCCCTGTTTCACGTACCCAGCATGTGCATACAACATGATTGCCCTCTAATTTCTCCAGTCCCTGCCCGGATTAAGTTTTGTAAACTGTGTATATCTCGAATA
This sequence comes from Macrobrachium rosenbergii, assembly GCF_040412425.1. NCBI lineage: Eukaryota > Metazoa > Arthropoda > Malacostraca > Decapoda > Palaemonidae > Macrobrachium > Macrobrachium rosenbergii. Next base: position 8,986,603 of record NC_089757.1, on the reverse strand, counting down.
TGTAGTAAACTATGCGGTTAGTCAGGGCATCATTTTATGCAGCTAGGGCAAGAAATATCCAACAACATATCTATTTTTTTTTTTTTTTTTTGCGTCTGGTGTGAGTTGCAAGGCCAGAATGTTGAATTGTGTAGAATAATATGGAGGCTTATTTATTATTATGAATATATATATATTCATAATAATAAATAAGCTTTCATATTATTCAACACAATTCAACATTCTGGCTTTGCAAGTTAACACCAGACGCAAAAAAAAAAAAAAAATAAAATAAAATAAAATAGATATGTTGTTGGATATTTCTTGCCCTAGCTGCATAAAATGATGCCCTGACTAGCGGCATAGTTTACTCTATATGCAAAATATGCACAGTTTACAAAACTTAATCGGGGCAGGAACTGGGGGAATTAGAGGGCAATCACGTTGTATGCATATATATATACAGTATATGTATATATGTATATGTATATATATATATATATATATATATATATATATATATATATATATATACATGTGTGTATACATATACTGTATATACATATATATATATATATATATATATATATATATATATATATATATATATATATATATATATATATATTATATTCGTGTAATAATTTAAATGTGTAAACCCAGTAAAGGGTTCTGAACACCATCAGCCTCTGATCACCTGATATGAGAAACCTTGGGTCTGGTCAGTACTCAGATAGGTTACCGCCAAGGAATGTCACCAGTGAGTGCCAGATTCTAAAAAAAAAAAAAAAAAAAATACAATAAAAACGTGCCCATGCCTCCCCGAGGGGACCAAGGTTACGGGCCTACTAACCCTTTTCTTAGGAGTAGGTTTGTAAACAGGAGATTCCCTGTTTCTTTAGCATATAATAATAGTTATATTCAGACCAGGTCACTCCATATTGGCCATAACGATACGGGAGACGGTCGAGTTGGCAAGGCCCCAACTACGGTACGTTACGTACCGGCCAAAAGCCTCGACTAACGTACTTTCATTCTGCCAGTTCATGTATGGGCCAGTTGGGAGAGATGCTATGCCCGTGATGCACGACGAAAAGCCTAAATGAGGGCCTTATAACCCGTGGACTATCGTTATAATACAGATTATATATATATATATATATATATATATATATATATATATATATATATATATATATATATAGATAGATATATATATATATATATATATATATATATATAAAGACAAAATCCACGTAGGAAAAGAAGCAACGGAGTACTGCAATGGCCTTCTCTTTCCTTCGTGGATTTTGTCTTTATTTATATATTCATCACGTTCCATATTTTCGTGATTCAGTTGTGTATATATATATATATATATATATATATATATATATATATATATATATATATATATATATATATATATATATGTATATATATATATATATATATATATATATATATATATATATATCTATATATATATATATATATATATATAACTGAGGGTAGGCGGCTGCTATCAATCGAGGGAAACGAAACCAAGGGCAGAGGAAGACGTCCATAGTAACGGCATTTCTTCATTACTAACGTTTCAAGACATCTGTCTCATTATCAAAGCTGGGATAATACATTAAAATACAATTATAAAAAACAGGCTCATAATTAAAATTACGACCTTAATATATACAAAAGTTATATGAGGAAAAATATGCAGAAAAAGTTACCAGTTCGACGCAGTACAAAAGCAGAGTGACATAAACAAAGAGTTCCAGGCCGGGGTTCAGGTAAAGAGTTGTTGAGGAAATTTGGTTATTCAATCTTGGTACTCGTGATTTAATAAAAAGTGCTTCAAAGATAGTTAGCGAAGAATTGGGAACTTTGGAAAGTATTTTAAAATCTTTATAATCAATTTCAGTTTTTCATCTTTTGGCGTGTTCTCGAATATTTGAGAACTTCGGATTAGATAATCTGGCTCCAGTTCTATATCTGACCCCATTATGACAAACAACTCTAACTTTCAGCAGGCGGCGTGAGGCACCCATGTATCTCTCCTGACTACATCGGGGGCAAGAAAATAAATAAACGAAGCTTGACAAAATTAGACATAAGGGGCCTAATTTTGTCTTTGTACTGGAATAACCATTTACTAGGAAGAGGATTAACTGGAATCAATTTACAGTTAATGGCAGGAGCATACTGTTGAATGAGGTTATTCAAAGTGCTGTAAAAAGACTTATCACAGGGAAACTGGCAAAAAACATCATCTTAGTAACCTGTAATTTGGGTATATATCTATAATTCAGAAAATTATTTAAGCATGTATAAAAAAGTCTGGGAGGGTAACAGTTGCCTATAAAGTATTTGTATAAAAAAGTTATTTCATTATTGAATCCAGACCAGCTGGAAGTTACAGTAGAAGACCTGTGGAAGACGGTAACCAATGAATTTAATTTAAAGTTAAAGCGGCAATGACTATAAAAATTCAAACCTTGACCGGTAAAAGTGTTTTTTCCTAAATACTGACGAATTACAACTGTCGTTTTCTCCAGTGACTAAAACGTCTAAAAAGGGTAATTTGTCGTTTTCATGTTCCTTAGTGAACCTGATATTTGGATGTGCAGTGCTAGCACACTGGAGAAACATATCAGCCCTTTCTCTGTCACTAAAAAGTAGAAAAGTGATTTCTACAGTAAAAGAAGGGAAGCAAGGCCAGAGGGCAATAGTCCAGCAATTGCTCCTCTAATGAACACAGAAAAATATTGGCAAAGGTCGGGCCGAGTGGATACCCCATTGCCATTCCTTCAGCTTGACAGTATGAAACTCCATTAAAAATAAAGGCAGTGTCCTGC
>NC_089757.1:8961269-8978769 GCF_040412425.1 Macrobrachium rosenbergii | reverse complement strand
ACCCGATTGCGCCGAAGAAATTTCGTGCAAGTTTTGTTGTATTTATTTTTTTGTTCTAAACGAATGTGCTTGGGTTAATAATAATAATAATAATAATAATAATAATAATAATAATAATAATAATAATAATAATAATGCCAGTATACTTAGTAGTGGGATCTCATGTACTTGACAAAAAAAGAATCAAAACAATTACAGTATCTTGATGATATACAAAACTGAAATATCTTAATTACAGCAAGATATCCAAGTCTGAGATTACGAGTAATTAGGGTACTTAACAACGTAATGGCGGAATTAGATAACCAGCAGTAGGCTATTATTGTTCTCAAGGCAGCGTAGCAACACACTGTTTGAGTCTTTCACAGATACCAGAAAGGTTTCACTGCTTTTTCTGTTGTTTCGCTGAATCCAGCGGAATGTTGTTTTTTCATTAATGTTGTTTTTTTAAATAAGTTTATTTTTGTTTTCCCGAGCTAGAGAAAGAGATAAATTATCTGCTGAGAAAAAATTAGTTTCACCCTGGTGTGGTGAGGATTACCTCATAGAGGTCTTCCTTTCTTTTCTTTTTTTTTAAGAGGAATAACTGTTATTTCTATCTCTTTTCTTTTCCCTCCACGTAGAGCTGCGACCTACACCAGTTGACTAATGTCTAGGTACCAATTCACTGCTTACATTCTCCGGTTGACAACAGAGAGCTCTGCCCTGCAGCCCGAGGACAGCGAGAGAGAGAGAGAGAGAGAGAGAGAGAGAGAGAGAGAGAGAGAGAGAGAGAGAGAATTGTATCCCCCCTCTTTCCTGTTTCTTCATGAAATCTCCCAATGATCATCTGTTTTGAAGATACTTTTAGTGACTTGTAGAATTAAAAAAAAAACTAAAAGCTTCTTAATGCAGAATGAAATAATCTCATCAGCATCTCTGACAACTGAACAAAGAAAAGGAGAACGTGCTCAGCCTCACACATGAAACGAGAAAATAACATAAAACCCAACTGCACTAAAAAAAAAAAAAAAGCAAGGGAAAAATGAAAATAAATACAGAGACCAGTTCTTACGCGCTAATATCACAGCCAAGGTTAAAATATTAGGGACTCAAATGCCCAGGCGCCATGCAGTCTGTGGCCCCTGGGACCAACCACCGATACGGAAGTTTAAATGAGTACAGGTCGTTTGGCTTCCTCCTATCTCTAGTTCAAGCCGGATAGGGTATATCTAAGGGTATGGATAAAGGAAGAGAGAGAGAGAGAGAGAGAGAGAGAGAGAGAGAGAGAGAGGCCACATGGCGTACGTGGTTCGGAGAACAGGAAGGAAAGAGGGAAACGAAGAAGGGGAAAATAGAACCCGCTTCATGATGGGACAGGCGAAATGCATTCTGGGTAATGGTTGTCAGCACAAGCGTTGGCAAAGCATCAATATATAGCGCAAAGGAATGCGATAGAGAGCTGTGCGCGCGCGCACGCACGCACCCTCTTTCAGAAAGAGACTACGCGAGTGTTGGACGAGGTTACGTAAATAGCTCACAGTTTCAGCAGGTGTTTCACAGAAGCTGTATCACCTCTCTTCATAAATATGACAGGGAAGTGCTACAAAGGCCAAGAAGAAGGTTGAAAAGTATTATTAAAACAAGAACGACGGATAAGAAAGGAAGAGGATGGGATTTAATCCCACATGTGTTAGAAAGCGCAGGGGTAAAAGGAGAATTCTAGGAACAGTCGCGTTCTCATTTCAGCGACCGTAGTCTGCTTGAAAATGAGTTTTTTTTTAAAAACCACCTCTTCCTGGTAAAACGAGTCTTCTCGGTCCATGAGAAGATTCCTTCGTATGAAACTGTCGTTTCTTGATACTTTAGGAAATGGAGATGTTGTCGAAAAGTATAGATATGAATAAACCGAAATGATGAATGACGTAGTATTTCATTCAAGATGATATGGACTTCTGTTACCAAGTGCTCCAGCTGTTGATGATTATGATGATTATGACGATGTTGACATGAAAAATGTTGATATTTGCCAGGATTTCTTTTGCAATTTTTCATAGACAAATGTTTCATTTTCTTTTGAAAATGATAACAAAAAATCTGAAATAATCTATGAAACTATGAAAGAATGGTTTTAAAGAATTTCCTTCCAACTTTGAAAAAATTATGTAAACATAATAGCAAAAAAAAAAAAAAAATCTAGATCAATAACGTCAGGAACACGAGATCACCAAAGAAAACAAATTTAACTGATTAAATAAAAAAAAAGCAGGAGAAAATCTGCCCTTAACCATACACCATAATAATGGGGGTGGGGGTTGGGGGGGAGGCTAATAACCAATGCAAAATGTTACACGAGAAATAAAGAAGTGTTCGTGCGGTGGTTGGAGCAGAAGCAGGAAGCTACAGTAAGGAAGTGAAGTAACCGACGGCAGAGACTACAGGAGGGGGGAAAAAAGATGTGGTTGTACGTATTGGGAGATGAGGTAAAAGGTTACAGGAAGAGGGAAATGGGAGTAAAAATGATCGTGGTTACCGACTGGAAATCTGCAGTTGGCATCACGCTGTCTTCGTAGAGTGATGTCAGATAACTGAAAATCATTCCTGCCGTTGCTGTTATAGATTAAGCTATATTTTACGCCAGGATGGACTTTTGCACTTATACCAGCCTGCCAGTGGCATTTTATCTGACCAACTGAAATTAAGCGTTACAGGAAATGAAGAGCTGAGAAGCCTGGTATCGTTAGGGAAGCCAAGAGGAAAAGAAGAAATCGTAAGAGAAGAGGCCTTAGTATTGTAATGAGTATTATTATATAGTTTAGTTATTTTATCTTTAATATCCTATCACAGAGTATCATTACATAGTTAGTTATTTTATCTTCAGTATCCTTTCATCGTTAGTCATTTTATCTTGTTTTTGTTGTTTATATTTCTCATTATGATTGTTCCTCTTTTTCCGTACTGGGCTTCTTTTCGTTAATGGGACCTTTGGCCTATAACATTCTGCTTTTCCAACCAAGATGTAGCTGGCAGAAGAGAAGAAAGGAAAAAAAGTTGCAAAATTCTGGAAAGTTGTTATTGGCCGAGTTCTAGGTGCTGATGGTCATAAACTTTTTACAAGAGGCTGTAAATATCACTGGAATGGTCCAGCATGTTACTCTGTGTAATTTTTTATTTATTTTAATCACTCATTCCCTATCATTCTTTTCGCTCTGTTTTTTATTTATAATTTTCTTCACCTACGAGCATTATTCTATGGATGCTTACTTTTCAACCTAACAGACTTTTAGTAGTATTCATTCGAAAGCTTGAACATTTCAGCTGATAATGATAACAAGAAGATTAGCAAATCAGCAAGTAGCGCTTATGGAGGAAAGCTGCTAGCTAGCGTCGCATTCCACTAGAAAAAATACAAAGAAACAGAAATCCAAAAGTGGAAGTATCCAGAGACTATAGTTACAAAAGAATGGAGATGTGGGAATAACGAGAGATTCAAAGTTGCGAACGAGAAAAGCAGGTTGTAATCGTCTACCAAAACTGCAGGATGGAAGATGCAGAAATTAACGGAGATCATTTAATGTCACAAGAAGGAAAAATAGCGGTCGTATCTCGAGACCCCAAAATTACATGGCACACAAAGTTGCAGTGGGAAAAAAGTAGTAGTCTCCAGACGTCTGAACTCCAGGGACCAGTGTCTGAAGGTACTAGAGGGAAGGCAAGAAAACTACAGAAATTAGAACTTGCAATGGGAGTGACTGAAGTTACGGGTCTTTCAAGTCCAGTGAGGCAAGATGTTAAGGGCTCTGGTGAATGGAGTTACGTGAGAAAGAAGAAGTGGCCATTCCAGCAAAAATTTCTTGCGCTATAAGATGAAAGACTTAGAAATAATCAGTGGCAAAAGGACATAAGATTGAAGACAAAGCGGCACCACAACTCAGAGCTACAGGAAAACGAAGGCTGTTCGAGAGGCGCATGGGGTATGGTGGGATCCCAGCAGCAACAGGTGACAGAATTTACTCATGGTCACAGGTGGCTATCAGTAATAGACAAATGTACAGGAGTGAACATTTTCCGAAGGAAAACCCCTATGCTACCAGCCAACCTCAAAATATTCCCTGAAAGGCATCGATTGAAATAATGATAATCATAGACATTTACATCTCAGAGCAATATATTATACATTGTGTGCACAGTATGCACAGCATTCAGGCCGTGCAACGGTACAGCAGATACAATAGATACAGAAGATGGTTACAGTCACACGTACGACGAAAACAAAACGAATCATTCTTTTTAAACACAGCACTTCTTCAAACCCACGCTTAGGTTTTCGTCGATAGCCCCAGGAGCACAAAAAATAATTATTTTCCCCGCTGCACGTGAGCAGGGACTGATACAAGTTTCTTTCAATGGGTGCAGTTGCACCTTACGAGCGCAGAGGGAACTTATCTAGCAGCTGGCAACGCGCAGAAATTGGCTGGAGAAACAACACGCCACCCTCTTGGCTTGGCATTGGCTTCAGCTTCATTAGACCTAAATACTGCTTTCGGTGAGTTTTTCCTCGTTGGTTTCTAAGGCTATGCACGTGCTTGCATTGTGCGTGTGTCTGTACATGAAAAGGTAAAGCTTATGAAGGAAAAAAAACTTTATGATCAGCTTAGCGTGAAAAGTTGATTTATAACAAGTTTCCTGGAATAATTGTCGACCCAATTTACTATTTTAATTTGGCAACCGTTGTTGTAAATACACCTGCTTTACATTTACAATAATTGATTATTATAAGAGCATATGCATTTGTTACCAAATCAGTTAAAATAGAAATCTAATCTCAACAGCATTACAAGTCATGATATTTCTCAACCTTCCAGTGCTCCCTCTGACATAAAAGTAACAAATCATGATTCCACAAAACTTCTGAATCTCTGGATTATTGTTATTTTTTTTAAAAGCGGGAGTTTGTGTGAACTTGGGTGTATGTGTGCAATTTCATTTAAATAAATACCTCAACGCGACCTCTAACGACGATGTTTGCGCAATAATGAAGGAACAAAAGATATGTACGAATAAAACAGCCACCATGTTTAGTGGTTTTTATAATTACTGCACAATAGTCAAATAGTGGTCCGGGTCATTTTGTCCCCTGAATTAATTTTTTGGGAAGGAATATACGTACATACATATTACACACATGTACACACATATTTTATTTTGTGTAGTCCGTCTGGGGTTCATATATATATATATATATATATATATATATATATATATATATATATATATATATATATATATATATATATATATATACATATACATATACATATACATATACCTATATATATATATATATATATATATATATATATATATATATATATATATAGTATGTGTGTGTGTTTAAAGAGAGAGAGATAGAGAGAGAGAGAGAGAGTATTCTCTATGCACTGCAATTTGATGTCGTTTGACGTAATTATGATGATTATACACACATATATATAAGTAAATATATACATATACTGTGTGTGTATATATATATATATATATATATATATATATATATATATATATATATATATATACATACATATACATACATACATACATATTTATAGGCCGACTCATGTATTTTACATGTTAAAATATTCATTAAAGGGATATTTTCGATGAAGTGCTTTCAATTGCATGAAAGTACTTACATCGACAAGAAACGTATTCTTTGCAAGCGCAATGACTTTGGCTTGAAGTACTAAGTAAACCAATTGGTTTACGTGTAATTTGTAGTTTATTCAGTTCTCCTCGGAAACTAAATTTGATCAATATTCATTGATTTTATTTCAACTTCAATTAAAAACAAGTAAAAAATGCGCCGAAGTTTCTTCGGCGCAATCAAGTTTTCTGTACAGCGTATAATCAAGGCCACCGGATCAGAAGCACGACTATGGCTAACTGTAACCTTAAATAAAATAAAAACTACTGAGGCTAGAGGGCTGCAATTTAGTATGTTTGATGATTGGAGGGTGGATGATCAACATACCAATTTGCAGCCCTCTAGCCTCAGTAGTTTTTAAGATCTGAGGGTAGACAGAAAAAGTGCGGAGAGAAAAAGTGCGGGCCGACCGACAAACCCGGCACAATGTTATTTCTTTTACAGAAAACTAAAAGGGAAAAAGCAAGTAAAACTTCGTTCGTCGATTTCCGCCGCTTATTTTCTTTTATTTTGTCTGTTTCTTCATTAACTACATTCAGCTGTTTTATACTCAGCAATTGACGTCAGAGGTTGTATAAAAGTATAGCAAGAAGAATATCTATTCTTTTTGTTTTTTATGAAAAACCCCACGAAAAATTACGGTAGATTTTTCTGTGAATACCATATTTTTGAAACCTAGTCTTCAGCAAATATATATATATATATATATATATATATATATATATATATATATATATATATATATAGAGAGAGAGAGAGAGAGAGAGAGAGAGAGAGAGAGAGAGAGAGAGAGAGAGAGAGAGAGAGATGCATTCTCTATGCACTGTAATTTGATGCTGTTTGACTACGTAATTAAGAGTATATATAAGTACATATATTCATACACATATTGCATATATATATATATATATATATATATATATATATATATATATATATATATATATATATATATACAGGAGAGAGAGAGAAATTGAGTAGATAATCCTTTAATGAATATCAAACGATTTATCGGTTATGCTTCTGTTTACATATCATTATGAATAAGTTAGCTCCAGAAATGAGAACACCAGCCACCTCGATTTGATCATCCTCAACTTCTAATAAATAATCGCGATTATTGTAAAACAAAAACATCAATATTTATTGACGTCATACGCACTTCAGTTTAGAGAAGAAAAAAAAAAAAAAAAATAGAACCTCGTTTGTTGATTTGTCTTTTTCTTAATTAACTGAATTCAGCTCTTTTATAAGCAGCATTTGACGTCAGAGGTTGTATAAAGGTGTTGCATGAGTGACATATTCCTTTCGTGGGTAATAAAAAGCCTCTCGAAAAAGTACGGTAAATTTTTTGGCGGATATCATTTAACAGAGGTCTAGGTAAGGAATGGCTTGAAACTACTGAATCATAGCTTCTCACAATTATCGAACAGTAATAGCTGAATGATGTCCGCCAAAAAATTTACCGTAATTTTTCGAGAGGTTTTTCATTACCCACGAAAGGAATAATGTCATTCACGCAACACCTTTATACAACCTCTGACCTCAAATGCTGCTTATAAAACAGCTGAATTTAGTTAATTAAGAAAAAGACAAATCAACAAACGAGGTTCTATTTTTATTTTAATGTTTTTTTTAATTCTTCTCTAAACTGAAGTGCGAATGACGTCGATAAATATTGATGTTGTTTGAGGGGATATCTGCGTAAATAACAGACTGCACGTAAGCCGACTGGTTTGGTAAGTACTTCAAGCCAAAGTCATTTGCTCTTGCAAGGAAAATTTTTCTTCTTGTTTTATATACTTTCATGCAGTTACAAAAACTGTATCGGAAAGTATTCCTTTAATAAATCAATTCAAAACCGCGTCCACGACTAGGAGTTAGGGTGAGAAGGAGAAGAATCCTTTTAGTGACTGGATGCAGAACTGATGCCCTATTTTGTGACAAAAAAAAAATATATATTTTACGATAATCACGAGCAGCTGATCTGTTGGTCTAGATTGTGCTGGCCATATGCGGACAATGGCCATTATTCTAAGGCACTAAAGTATATAGGAAGCTTGGTGTAGATCTCCGGACTCACCCCAACCAATAGAGCCGAATTAAATATGACTTTTCCCAGATTTTTTCGAAGTTAATAAGGATTTGCACGTGCGTTCTAGAAATCGTACTTATAGAAGTAAATGACTGCTAACACATTCTAAAGAGGCCGCTTGCATAAATACTGAAAATTAAGGTAAATATATTTTGATGAAAACGTTTACGTAAATAATGGGTTAAAGAGTTCGTTATGTGGTAGGTGACTTTCCAATCCTTTGCAAAAGTGTTGGGTAACTATGAAAATCCTTAAAAGTACCACCGAATCCCTTTCCCCATTCAAAAGTTTTCAGTAACCACGAAATAAAAAGAGATCTTTGACTTAATGAATTCAGTCCTCCAGACATTTTCAATGCCAACCAAAATTTTTCGTGAGTATGAACCAGATTAGCGAATTCCTTTGGAGTAATTACGAGGGCATTGAGAAGACCAGGATTCCATCTGTATACAGAACAGGTAGATATTGTAGCAAATACGTTGTTAGGTGCCAGGTCTACTTTTGGATCATTTGTGCTTGCACCAAGCCGCTAATGCTTGTTACAGTTCTCAACGCTTTTTATTTTTTTTTTATTTTTTACGAGGCGTGGTGAGCGTTGACCCTACTCTCGATTTTAATCTATTGTGCGGGTTCGGGTCAGTCGGCACTTCTGAAGGAAATATTGATAGCTGATATTGCACATCAGTGGAAGGTTTTTTGACTCTATGTAACGTAGAGGTTTCATAAACCACGTTCATTGTAAGTAATTTTTCTTATAAAATTTCGACATGACATCGTTGAACATATGTAATAAAAAACTTATAAAACGTAAAAAAAAAAAAAAAAAAAAAATATTCAAGTGAAGAATTTGTACTAAGTCGTTATGACTTTCAGCTTCTGTATCGCCAGTTTAATTGGCAGTTAGGAAACCAACACTTAATATGCATTAAAATTTGGGGTAAACCACAAACTTTTTTTTCTTAGAAGAAACTTTTTGTTGATGCACTGTCTGCCATAACGATTGAGCAGGTTACAACAGTAGCTCAAAAAAATTATTTGGGGAAATAATGGTGTCTATGATAACAAACAGCCAATATATAGCAGGAAAAAAAGTAGATAAATACGAAATCCTTTTTTTCGTATTTATCTACTTTTATTTATTGCTTATTATTATTTATCACCCCAATAGCAAGCATTAAATTTTACCTCCTTGCTTCCTGGTCTTACTGCCTTTTTTTTTTTTTTGTCTTTTATTAGAAAAATACATTAATGCAGTTCTACAGTTATTTCACAATATTTACATAATTTTACAATTATAGTTTTTCTTCTTACCAGGAATACAATATGTTTACATACATGAATGCAAAAAAAAAAAAAAAAAACTGGTAATATCATAATCCCTTAATTCTGAGTGAGTTATATTCCATAATTTAATGATATAATATATGGCAGTTATCACAACTACTGCCTTCTTGACAAATGTGATCGCCGAACGTTTTAAATATTTTCCCCTGCCTGTGACTGGTGTACGCGTCTCTTCATTCGAGTTACGAAAGACTACGAAGCTGATGTGGTTTGACTTCTTTTATTTCTTCTGAGCAGGCAAGATCTTATCTTGCTTCCCTGAGACAACAACGGCTGAATCAACCATCCTCTTTGAGGCTTCTCAGAAAAAACAATTCTTACATATTTTTCTTGCTATCTTTCTATTCTGTTATGTCATGTCAGGTGATGTTTGATCACGACAGCAAATAAGCAGGTGAAAAAGCACGGTGGAAGTGTGGAAAGTTTTTCAAGTTCAAGTTAATGATAATCTTCATCGTGTAATGGCAATATCGTAATGATTCAGAAAGAAACCTCAAAATTGTCATCTAGATGCCATAAATATAATAATAATAATAATAATAATAATAATAATAATAATAATAATAATAATAATAATAATAATAATAATAATAATAATAAATACCTCAAAATCATTTTCCTGTACAAAAAAATTCATGATTCTTCTTAATATTCAGGGTAACGATACAAACAACATTAACATTCATCATCACCATCGTTAAAATAATAATAATAATAATCATAATAATAATAATATCTGCCATCTGTCTCAGTACCCTTCATGGCCAAAAACGATTTCATATATTATGGAGTAAAGTAGTATTGAATAACATATAGCAAATTTTTTGTACATAAATTACATACATAGCACATGTATTTGTTTGTAAAATGTACTTGATATGATTTTTAAATAAAAGGTAGAAAAAAATAACATATAGTCAAAAGCGATATTCATCAGATAGTTACAAAGTTCGACTTGAGACAGAAAAATAAACGAGGCAACTCCTAACAAACTGAGTTCGAACACAACTTTGAAACCTGCAAAAATGTTAATTATTTTTTTGTCGACTTATTTTAATTATTTTCTTGAACAAGCTTTGATTGCATATTCTGGGGATACTGATTTTCTTGATTAAATATTCGGTTTTCACAGTCGTTGTCTAATTAACAGGCTTAAAAGACCCGTGACTGCAATGTCAGTTTCTAAGCATCTTACGAAAATGGGTGGTTCAATGGCGTCATTCCGCACAAGAAAGCGCCTTTGGCAGCGGGGTTGATGACATTCATATAAAAAGAAATATTTCCCTATCGGTTTATCTCTCGTGCAGTTCACCTAACAGAAAAAACTCTAGAATATTAATAACGCATCATCATACCACGGGGGAAAAAAAAGTAATAAGCTCATACGAAGTTGCCAGAGAACTAAACGAGATGCTCTGATTGGTTGCAAGTGTGGTACGAGGAATTGTGGGTCGCTATTGGTCGACCACGAGAGGGCTATTCTCGCAGGGACAGGTCTCTCGTTCGGCAATTTCGAAGAGTTTTTTTGTTTTGTTTTTGTTTTTCAAGTAGAACAGCCAAACTATAGTTACAACTGGATTGCATTGGTTGTCAGGGATAAAACACACACAAGCGTTCACGCGCACACACATGCACACACACACGCACACACACACATATGTATATATATATATATATATTATATATATATATATATATATATATATATATATATATATATATATTATATATAAATATATATATATATATATATATATATATATATATATATATATATATATATATATATATATATATATATATATATATATATTAATTCCCTTCGTTCTAACTGGGGATGGCAACCGAGAATAAAATAGGGCAACAATTTGAACACTTAATTCGTGGATAAAACCTCAGTGCAGGAAACTTCCGTGATATCAGTTGCTATATGCGACAATATAAAGCGTTCATCAGCGTCCTGTCGAACCCCGAACACACTGCGGTATTTATCTCTATTTAGCAGCCACTCTCGTTATATATATATATATATATATATATATATATATATATATATATATATATATATATATATATATATATATATATATATATATATACATACATATTCCAGTGTAGGTGGATATGATGGAAGAAATGGGGTGAAAAAAAATACAGAAGTGGGGATCAATACCAACGGCCATGGGTTACCTATGGTTTCTGCTTGAGATCAAGCTGGTCTTATGCCAGGAAGCTCTAGCCATCAGTTCCTGACATGAATACGTATTGCAAGGAATCCATAATGTATGAGGACGCTCCACTAAATGATCGTGTACAGAAGTTTAAAAGTTTGCATCGGTGTTCAAATCGCCAAACGACATTCCGTTATTTTTCTGACTTCCGTTAGCAACTGTGCATGTCTACTTTATGCGTTTTGGTTATTCGTCTAAATTTTTATATTATTCTGCCTTCTGCAAAGGCTTGCTTTTGCAAATTCACATCAGATTTGTACCACATAAATTTTTGAACATTCGTATACTTGCACCAAACAAGAGCACATAATTTTCTCGATGCAAACAAAAAATGATCAAATATTGCAAAGGTGAACAACCGCACATTTTGAATAATATAATTAACTATGAAAATACTGAGTCACTGTCGTTTGTAAACATATGCTACAGAAAGAGCTCCTCAGAATTTTCCCGAAATGCAGTAAAAAAAAAATCTCGGGTATTTCATCATAAAAAAAATCGCAATTCACGGGAATTTCATCATTAAAAAAAGGAGAAAACTGGCGAGTCACTGTGACTTTCCATTCCATTAATTTACTTTTTTTTTTTTATCCTTTTTAAGATCCGCCTAAAATCCTGCTCGGTCACCATGAGGAATCGCCCTCATACCAATTGACACCTTCAAAACAGGTGACAGACCAGAACATTCCAGATGGTCGTGTTGCGGGAGTGTGTGGGAAACCGCATACTTGGGTTTAATTGACGATGCGTTAACGATTTAGATAAGTTTTTTTAGATCTTTGTATTTACGTAAATAATGGGAAGGACACGCATGGCAGGAGTTCGAAATGGTGGGAAGTGACAATAGAATTTATTCCCCCAGTTTTCTCTGCCATGAGAATAATAATAATGAAACAAAACGACTCTGTAGCGTGGCTATAATATCGAGAGTTAAAAGCCACAGCATTGACTGGTGAGGGATACTGAGCAGTATCTGAAAGTCTCTCCTTTTCGTTTTGAACTTTTTACATAAATATTTTTAACACTACTGTGGCTTTTAATTCTCAATAATAATAATAATAATAATAATAATAATAATAATAATAATAATAATAATAATAATAATAATAATAATAATAATAATAATAATTTTGGGAAAAAGACCTTCTTTGATACAGGTTTTGTTAAACAAAATGGCAGTTTCAACAGCATTTATTTTATATAGTAAACCACCAGATATGAATATCGGACAATTGCTTGCAACCATTCCAGCGCAAGAAAAGCAATTGATAAGACGAATTGAGCGTTTACTATATAAAATAAATGCTGTTGAAACTGCAATTTTGTTTAACAAGACCTGTAATAATAATAATAATAATAATAATAATAATAATAATAATAATAATAATAATAATAATAATAATAATAATCCAGTTCCTTCTATTCTTCCAAAAGTTTATCCAGTTTCCCTGAATTTCTTGAATTCCATTAAGATTTTTTAAAAAATTATTGAATTCCATCAAAAGTTATCAAAATTTTTTAAACTCCATCAAGAGTTAATCAAATATCTTGAATTCCACCATGAGTTAAATTTCTTTGCATTTTATCTAGGGTTAACCCAGTTTCTCTGAACTTTATCAAGAGTTAATCTAAATTCCTTGGCTTCGATCACGATTTGTTCTTAAATTTTCTTAGATGTTATACTTTTTCATCATTTTCCTATTTTCATTATAAATTCCAATCCTTGGAAGAGAGGAAAATATTTGGGTAGAGGTTCACGCCATTATAGATTTTGAATGCTCATTCAGTAGCCATGAGCTACAGGTTTAAAAAGCTATAACGAGATCATTATAGTTATCTATGAGACCCACGATCTACACAAAGATTTAGTTATACTCCATAAAAATATAGAAATGATACTAAAAAAAAAAATGCCATGTTTCAGGACAGACACCCCGGAGAGAATTTTTGACAATTTATAGCAACCAACCTTCCAACTTACAAAAAAGCCACATAAGAAAATTATGAAAATAAAAATGACATAATAAAAATGACATTTATACATGCTCAAAGGTGTCCATTATCACTAAAGACCGGAGTGAAATATAAATTATGTAACGAAAAATACTGCAATCTGGCAACTCACAAAATAAAATCCCTTTCTGACCGACCGACTGGACAGAATCCTAAGTATCCTGCGTGGAATTACCTGGAGAGGAAGGACCTCACCTTGGGCATTCCACAACTTCCTTTCTAGATCGTTTTGCTATGCAGAGAAAGTTGAACTTAGTATTACATTGCCTCACGCGTCTGTAAGGAACTGTTGCAGATTTTTGTATCCAATTGTTACTCTGGTTCATAGGCACATCCATCACAGATTTTAACCAAGAATATTCTTGCATATTTTGGAGGTAATATTTATATATGCAAACTATATCTATCTGTTTATCTAACAATATATATATATATATATATATATATATATATATATATATATATATATATATATATATATATATATATATATGTGTGTGTGTGTGTGTGTGTGTGTGTGTGTGTGTGCGTATACATACATACATATATATAATATATACAGTATATATATGACTGACATTCTAAGCAGAGGAAATCACAAGATGTGAATTTTAGCGCAACGAAAGCTACCACGTGAGCCACAAATCTGAAGATAAAGATGATTTAGGAATAAGAACGTGTCGAAGACTCCTCGGGAGTGATTTAGGTCGGGGGCGATGGGAAATCTGTTGATCCATGATATCACGTTTACATTTGTAAGCTCCTTAAGAGTGATTAAGTGTTTCTGTACGGGTGTTTCTCTGCCAATCAATTTTTTTTGGTCTTAGGAAATATTTCAAAATATCCGAGTCATTTGATGGATCATAAATTATTAATTATGAAGGAGTAAAATGAATGCTGAGAAAATCTTCCCCCTTCCTTCTTCTGCGTCACTGATATTTATCCCAGGTTGTAACTAACTTCCGTAAATGAATGCATCTAAAAATCAATATAGAAGGATGAAAGTCTTAAATCGAGACACACCGATACAACAACAAAAAGTGTATTTCATGCCGACCCCTGACTGCTGCGTTAAAGTATTCGGAAAAATGTGAAAACTTAAGAGAAAAACATGTGATCTTCAGAAGCTATACTCTTGTTATCTTGAAAGGTGAGTCACCTTTCTTCCTTTCTTTGTCTTCATATCTCTCTCTCTCTCTCTCTCTCTCTCTCTCTCTCTCTCTCTCTCTCTCTCTCTCTCTCTCTAACTTTCTTCCTTCCTTCCTTTAAACAATGTTTTACTATTTAGCTTGGCAGCTCTACGAAATTCAGGCGAACAAACAAAGTAGAGGCGACGTCACAACCTGAGCCCGGTTCAAGAATTCAGGAAATTCACACATGGCTAATTAACGGGATGAATGGTATTTCACAAAAATGGATGTTGCCAAGTCAAAGAAGCCTTAATGATCCGGTAGGCAAATGAACTGGGAATGCAAAATTGCTATGCAAAACCAAACGATCTTGCAAAAAAAAGTAGCACCTGACCTCAAGCATTAGGTCTAATTTTCAGGAATTATTATTATTATTATTATTATTATTATTATTATTATTATTATTATTATTATTATTATTATTATATCATTTCGATTTATGCACATCCGATAGCTGAGGGGTGATTATGCATTATGATTTTTATAATTCAAATTAAACATTTCATTGCATAATATGACCATATGTGAAAAAAATATGTGATTTGAATAACAGATACATATACAAAATTGACACACCAATTGACAAGCAAATGAGATGCATCCGATACGTTACCGGATTGTCCTAATCAGTTTCCAATGAAGTGGGTCGCGTTTATCCGGCATGATCAAGTTTAAGCAGACTTTCTCTCTCTCTCTCTCTCTCTCTCTCTCTCTCTCTCTCTCTCTCTCTCTCTCTCTCTCTCTCTCTCTCTCACCAGTTGCGTTACTGAGGAGACATGCTTAGTATTCATTCAAGCCAAGAAAATTCTAGTTTTAGAGGAAAAGTTCTCTCTCTCTCTCTCTATCTCTCTCTCGCTCTCTCTCTTTCACCAGTTACTTTACTAAGGAGACATGCTTGTTATTGATACAAGCCAAGAAAATTCTAGTTTTAGAGGAATAGTTCTCTCTCTCTCTCTCTCTCTCTCTCTCTCTCTCTCTCTCTCTCTCTCTCTCTCTCTCTCTCTCTCTCTCTCTCTCTTCAGATCTGTTGCCGAGGAAAGGAAAATGACAAGAAACTGTTTCCCTCGAAAAATCGTTTTAGTGGTGTTTAATGTGAATGGAATGCTGGAATTTCGTTATTAAATCTTTCATAGATTGAGCTATCATTATTTACCCTTCATCTAATTTACCATCCACGAGAGCAGAGGCATCAACAAAATGTCGTGAGTCCAATGGAAAAGGAATTGCTTCCTCAATCGCACGGATCTTAGTTTGATCTGATGTACAAGCAATCAGATCATCAAACCCATGTGACACAGAAAAGGGCAGCATTTTGATAACTTTGAGAGATGTAAACTTATAAAAAGAGACAAGGGTATTGGTTTTGTATCTTGGATCCTTAAGTTCTGCTGCAATATTATGTCAACGAATTTCAGAAGTGCATGGCTACTGCTTTTGAAGAAAAATATGCGATGTTTTGTTTGGAGAAGGAAAACAAATACCTTGGCACATACGAAAAGACAAAAAGCAAGAACTCTGCTAACTGCTGAGGCATTCTGAAAGGCTATGCAGACATGTACAAGGGTAAAGGATGTTCTTTCTCTAACTTTACAAGCGAAGTCTAAAGATGATTGAAATTAAGATTTTTGGAGGGTATTAGCTATTGATGCCATTGCTGCTCCGGTAATGATTGGTTTGGCTCATGTTTATGTTAACTGATTTCACTTTTGTACTGACTCATATATTTTGATAATTTTGAACCTGACTCACTGATAAATATGTATATTTTTTTGTAAATGAATTAATATTAAGGTCACTTTTTGGTTTTGTATTGCTCCTTCCTCCTTTGTTTGTCACCTCTCGTTAGTCGTTACAGCCCAATTGCTTGTTTGTATATCGAACCAGGTGATTTCGAAGTAGCGAGATCGTCATACAAGTGAAAGGGTGATTTGAATGGAATGGTAGGTGACCTTGACATAACTGGTTTGAGCGGCATATTTCTGTTAGTAAAAGTGAATGGAAATGAACTAAACCTTGGAATATGTTTCGTGACAACGGCTTGATTCCACTAAATGCTTTACTTGAAGAAATGAATAAAACAATTGATAAATTACAATGGAAAAGAAATAAAGGAAGAAAAAGTGCTATAATTAGTGTCTGTGAAAAAAAGGTTAATGAAAGTTTAAACGGCAAATAGAGAAGTGTCTTCTTGAATAAATATTATACAGAATGGAAAGTCAAACAAAATTACTATACAGGCAGAAGAAGAGTAGCGTTCTTGACTGAAGGTACCGCAACAATGCTTGAAGCTTTTTGAAAATGAGAAAATAAGTCTTTCATAACAGCAGAAAAAGTCGATGAACTTTAGGATCTGAATAAAGATAAGGATGAGGGAATGACGAGTTGTCAAGGGGCGGTGGGAATAGTGACAGACCTATCAAGGTAAAGAAATATCAGCTTGCATAACAGCATAATAGGTGATAGTTAAGGTAAGAGGAATTTATTTTGATAGTAGGTGAAAATTAAGAGAGACTAAATACACCACAATACAGATATAGGAAAAAGATAGCCGAGAAGAAAATAAGAAAAATAAATATTAAGTCTAAGTTAGGCACGCTGAGTTAGTTGCTTACAAAGAATTCCCCAAAACTTAGACTGAATAAGTGTTACTATTTATAAACCAATACGTGACTTCTCTTGATCAGTATTGGTTAAATTCAGCATTTCAAGGGTAAATATCCCCAAGAAATCTAGTGTTAACTCAACCCATTGTATGACAATTCATCTACCAGGAGAACTATCCGTGACGAGGAATTAAGAACCGACTGGTTATTTTAAGCATTCTTTTAATTTAAAGCAATGTTCAAATTAGCTATTCAACATTTTCCTTGGGTTAAATATAAACAAGCGCCGGCTAATTATATGAGCAAGAGCTGGCGCTGGCTTAAGACCGGCTTGACCAAAC
>NC_089757.1:8906269-8956269 GCF_040412425.1 Macrobrachium rosenbergii | reverse complement strand
ATATATATATATATATATATATATATATATATATATATATATATATATATATATATATATATATATATATATACGTATGACTTACGTGTACATGAGAAAGAAAAAGTAGGATTGTATATATATATATATATATATATATATATATATATATATATATATATATATATATATATATATATATATATATATATTAGCTGAATCCACTGGGAGAGTTAAAAAAAACGACAGAGTGCCAAGTACTTTCGTGTATTTTAACACATCTTCGGGGCACAAAATAAAACGGAGCACAAAACGAGTGATCAAGAAAGCTCTCTCAAAAGCAAAAGGAAGAAAAAAAAATTAAAATATGTACAATTAGGCCATTACAAACAGAAACAATGTTCGTCCAGATCACTTAACTACTTAACACCCAAACAAGTCAAAACAAGGAAAGGTATTGCCTAATGACCGCATTATATATAGAGATGAATGATAAAAAGCTGACTACTTGTCGACCAGTTTACAAAACAACTGAATTCACAATTAGGGATAGTAACAATAATAACAGTAATAACAATATACATAAAAAGACATCAATAAAAGAAACAGCGACAAATAATATTAAAATAACTGAACGAACAAAAATAAATACGTAAAAAGAAAAATGACAAGTAAATTTAGTACACAAAATTACAGGATTATGTTAAAACTCTTCACTATTTCATCTACGATAAGATTGTCTAATTCGTACATACCAGAGCTCAAATTTAAAGTTTTCTGGAATATGTCTTAATAAAACATTGGTGAACTTTTAGATAAACTGAATGATTTGGTTCCCTCAATTAAATTTACAGTTGAAGAGGAAAGAGAGTCAATGTTACCATTTTTAGATGTACAAGTCTATAGACACATCCGAAGTTTTAAATTCAACGTACGTCGCAAACCTGCAAATATATGCTTCTACGTTTATTATTACTCAGAGCACCATAGAAAGTAAAATTATCTATTTTTTCTTCGATGTTTTTGAGAGCCTTAAGAATTTGCAGTCCTGAGTTTTTAGACGAAGAGACAGAAAATAAAAGTATGTGAAATTGGTGCAAAACTTCAATATCCAAAGATTTTTATGGACAAGCCATTAAAGATGGCCAAGGGTTTTGTTAACTACATAATTCGTTCTCTGGACTAAGCTCGAAGTTTATGTACTGACCCGTGTTTGTGTGTCTGCTTTTAGTCCAGAAGTCTTCTAAAAAATGTACTCATAAACCTTAATTAAATTTTTTATGATTATCGAACTACTGGCTGTGGCAAGGCTGGTAATATTTTGGGAACCACTCGGATCCGTTTCAGAATTTTCTTTAACATTGTGCGACACATTTTCTTTTATTTTTCATATTCTTTAGAGTATAGTCTTACCACTCTTTGTTACATCACAGACCCGTGGGCAAAGCAGAGAGAGAGAGAGAGAGAGAGAGAGAGAGAGAGATAATTCAGTTTTGCCTGAATTGTCGACTGGAGTAATGCTAAGTTGCACTGATAAAGAGTCTAATGCATAACTTTCTTTACTTTCAGTATATGAATTTTCAATTTTCGACATATTTCGAAAGGAAATGCATGTTGCAAAGCCAATAAATTCTTAGATGAAATAATAACTACGAGAGAGAGAGAGAGAGAGAGAGAGAGAGAGAGAGAGAGAGAGAGAGAGAGAGAGAGAGAGAGAGAGAGAGAATAAATAAAAAGAATCGCTATCATCAACAAAAACAACAAAATTACGACAGCAAAGAATTTCGAACCAAAAGATTTTGCTCGGAATTACTTTTATTGTACATTTGTCGGAATTTATCGTTTGCAGTGTCATTGCGTCTCAACACATCCAATAACGTTTTTATTGCGGCGTGACGATTCAAGTCTTTTTCGATAAAAAGCATTGCCATTGCATCGTTATTTCTTCAAATGGCATTGAAAAGGTCACCAGCGAAAAAGGACAGGCACAGTATCCCACCAGACAGCTACAGCGAAGCTTCAGAAGAAGTCACATAGACAGAAGGCGATAAACGCCAAGAGCGTTAAGGAAAGGAGGGCATATGTCACCGAAAATCCGATTGCCAACGTTGCTGATTAGCAAAAGGAATACATTGCTTTAAATTCAGAAATCGGCGGAAATGCTTAAGGCATAAGATATCGAACGGAGAATGAATGCTTTAGCAACTGATAGCGAAGGAGTTACCTGGGCTACCACAAGGAGAATACAAGGCTATTTGAAACTGACAAACACAAAGTATCACAGAAATACTACTTAGGATTATGCATGGCTTCGTCTTTGAAATCAGTTACTCTGAGTGCTAAGACGTCGTATTTGAAATCCATGGAATTACCTGGGATATCACAAGCAGATTACATGACATAACATTGGAAACTGATGGAGTCGACTATTATATCACCATAACGGTGCGTGACATCACAATCGATTTCGACAAAAATGTTTAGAACGCCATCGGAAGATTGCATGCTAATATCGATGGTTTACACAGGGTATCACCAAAATGGTACGCGATGGCACATTAGAATTCGACAGAAATTCCTCATGATACCAGCAGCATAATGCACGACTCTCAAGTCCAAGTTGTGGACACAGATCAGGAGAATGGGAGACATTACATTTAAAAACCAATGGCGTTGGTGACTGTCGCCCGGTGAATAAGTAATTCGTGCCCTTTCAACCAACGGCATTAAGAGTCAAGTTCGGCGATGTTATCATTCCATGGCAACATAAAAGTGAAAATCTATAATTTAATCAACCAAAATGTCCATTTTCGGTGACGTACAGATTACGACTTCGGGCAAAAATGAATCTTACAATCTACTGCTTTTCGGTTACAGAGTTTAACCCAAATTAGTGAAAAGTTTTACAAGCAGAAAGCAAGGAGGTATGTAAATTTTTAGCAAATTCAGCAGACAGCCATGTCACTGTAAAAACCAGGATTTTAATTGTTTCACTTTGCCTTTCTTCTGTAAAATAAAGGATTACCTTAAAGTAACTGATAGGGGTAATTAATTGGATCTCAAAATTAATATATGTATGTATTAAATATATGATTATATATATATATATATATATATATATATATATATATATATATATATATATATATATATATATATATATATATATATATATATATATATATGTGTGTGTGTGTGTGTGTGTGTGTGTGTGTGTGTGTTTATATACATATGTATACACATTATATATATATTAGTATATGTATGTATGTATATATATATATATATATATATATATATATATATATATATATATATATATATATATATATATATATATATATATATATATACATACATACATACATACATACATACATACATACATACATACATATATACTAGTGAAATCAAAGAATATAGAAAGTTAGCCTTCAGAGCATTAAAAGCAGAATATGTATAAAAAACACAGCTACTTCATCTACCTTTCGTACTTTTATCAGGAACGAATACATCGCGCAGTTCCATAAGCACGCTTGGCTTTGATCCGATTTAATCCAGCGGGAATTCCGCGAAAGGACTCTCCAGAGCCATTAAACCTTGAATAATGTGACTCAAGGCATTGTCGAGTCATCCCTTACGTCACTGGCATTACTGGGAATTCCTCTTCTCGTGAAAGGTATTCAATACTCTTATAAAAGGTAACTTCAGTTGGAGGCCAAGCTCGTTCAGCAATTGAGAATATTCTGCTTCTACGGTGATGTAAATAATGACTTTAAGATCTACTCTGTTTGTCATTGTGCTTTCTTGCTCATGAAAAATAGTGTTGGTCAGTATAAAATGAAATTGTGAATTTGAATTGATTACTATAGATCCCATGATCTCGCAAAAGATAGGTCAGCACAAGTTAATATAAAAATTTACATTTGGGTATTTGAGAGCGAATAATTCTCCACTGATAATTAGAAAAACAGATTGCTAATCATTTTCTCTGTTCCGAATATCCAGTGGTAATCTATTCTCTGATGTACTGAACGTAGACATAATACAGTAAGCAAGAATTGGATATATTATTTGGTCTCCTTTGACTGGTGCGAGGCTAAAGTTCACACAGGCCTCTATTTCCCAGAAACACCTTTACGGCCAAGGACTCGTACTAGTATGAGACCGGTTTAATCTAAACCAGCCAACCGGTGTTAAGCGAGGCTGAGAGTTTTTATTTTAAATTGTTACCTTCGGTTGGGGCAGATAAAAAGCAGGACTAGATAAAAACTGTACTGAAAAACCTATGACAGACATATTGCTTGTTGATACCCCGCGGAACATGTCACAGCTTCAAGTGGGCCTAGTCGCTGGCGGCATGGAACTGAGTTAGAATGTTGGAAGAGGTGGACATAACAAATGTGATTTTTTCTGATTTAAGTAACTTTGCAGTTTATGAGAATGATGTTATGGCTTATCTAGTGGTTCTCAAATAAATAAATTTATGGTATTTCAGTTAGAACTAATAATTGCAAATCCGCACGGAGCACAAATGGCAAAATAAGCTCGACAGACTTTCAAGGTATTTGTTATGAACGTATTGGAGATATAATAATTTGCGAAGTCATCTGTAAAATGAATGGGAGGTCTGTAAATTATCGATTGAAGCATATGCACCACCACGTGAAGTACAGCCTTAAGTATCACAACTCATTTATCTATATACCTAGATATTTAATTCTGAAAACTGCACATTATTTTAAATAACAGTCTAAAGTTTCTTATTATTTCAATCAAGGGAACGGACAAGGCTCTCTTCTCTCATATTCTCAATCATTTTTAGGTGGGATTTCTATCATATTTGGGGTGGGACTGTTGGACTGTTGCTCCTTAATAAATAGGCGTTCCATCCAAGAGCAAAAGTTGGATTAAAGTCATTATATTGTAAAGCTATCAGCATGGCAAAGTGGTCCAACTTACAGCATCATAAGACGTGTGCGAGATTTCCTATTTTCAGAATTATTCTTCTGCAGGATCCAAGCCCTTATCCGCAGTCGGCGAACGATATTTTTTTTTCTATTTTCGGAATTATTGTTCTGCAGGATTCGAATCCCATGTTACAGCCAAATGGCAAGGTAATTACTGAGGTGTTTTGTACCATCCCGATTTCATTTGGTTTAATATTTCATTTCATAATGTAACTATTTATCTAGATACTCCTTTGTCACTTATACTTTGCATATAATAGTTCAAATCTCCGTTGCATTTTTCGATTATATCTCACCAGTTACGTACGTATTAGTGAGATGAACTTCTTAATCCAGAACCTTTACTTTAAATATAATGAACCACAACAACTTAAAACTGATAAATCGAAGGGCAATAAAGCTCTTTATAGTTACTAAGTTCAACAAACTACCCAAATGAATAAAAGAAATTCACGTCTAGCTTCTTAGCTGAAATGCTGACGTCTGCTCAATATCAAATTTAACCCCCAGTCGATGCCATACTAAAGCTGTACGACGTTAAAAAAATTAAAACGTTTTCATCATGAATAACAATTAAATACATTTACTAAACTCTGCAAGACGATATACAATAATGATAAATATCAAAATGACGTTGTTTTGTACACGCCAGTATAAAATAAATGTGCTGCATGACGACTCAAAACCGAAACCAGACCACAGCGGTAACGAGGAGTGGCAGGGACCTTAATCTCTTAATCAGGAGGAACAAATATCGATTCCCACTCCGGTACAGTCTTGTTATATTCGGGTGCAGCAATTTGCGTTCGTATCGAAAGACCTTTTGAAGCTCTCAGAGAGAGAGCGAGAGAGAGAGAGAGAGAGAGAGAGAGAGAGAGAGAGAGAGAGAGAGGGGTCATGAAATTCAATACATTTTTTTCAAGAGCCACCATGGGTTAGATGAAAATTATTGTTGGGTAATAGTTATTCGCTGGAGTTCGTTTAAGGAAACATCTTCCAAAATCAAAATCAAGTTAACAAGGATTTTTTTATATCACAAGTCCAAACGCATGTATCGTAAACTAATGAATTTAAGAATTTAAATGAACGTTCATAATAAGAAATTCAGGTTATGCCGGTAGGAAAGTAAAGCATAAAATTGAGCAAGAATAAAAAAAAAAAAAATACAAAACGGTGGTCATGATAACCAAAAAACTTAATTAGTCGACATTTGCTAATTAATTCTAAAAGAATGTTCAATAAAATAAAAATAAAAACAAGAAGTCGAGGTCAGATTATACCGAGACTGTGATATAACCGACGGGCATAAAAGCGGCAATAGTGACACAAATTGTAAATATAATAAAAAAAAACTGAAGTTAGAATTAAAAACCAGCCGTTTCACTGCTTCCAGCTGAACAGCGATGACGTACTTTTCTCAAGATACGTTAATAAACACAGATACTTTGACATAATATAGAAAAAATTGATTGCTGGTTACTTGCTTACGTGATGGAACTCAATCTTCCAGACCTAGTTTTTGCTTTTGTTTTTCAGAAGAAAAAAAAGTGAGGGAGAAAAAGAAAAAAATAGTATCTGAACTTGCTCTGTACGTCCTGGCAGTTTTTCAAATGTGGCATGTCCACTTTTTCTATTCTCTCTCTCTCTCTCTCTCTCTCTCTCTCTCTCTCTCTCTCTCTCTCTCTTTCCTTTTTTATAAGGTAAAACGGTTCTTTCTCTCAGAACTTTATTTTGTTATTTTTGGGAGTTTATATATATATATATATATATATATATTCTGTTTGTCTCCTATTCACGATGACATCAGTTGTCTCCGTGAAACTAAACTATTTGGTCAGTTTCCGCTGCCTGAAACACAACAAAACTACAAAGTCTTATTTTCCTTTATTTTCAGCATTAATTTGTTGCTGTGCTTTTGCATTTCTTTGAGGGAATTTGTATCCACTTGCTCCTAATAAGTTCTATGCTTTTTAATATTTTCTCGGCACTGTCTTAGCTTTCTATAATTTTCTCAATAATTTCTACACTTTCTAATATTTTTCTCAGTACTGTCTCAGCTGCCTATACCTTTTCTTAATAGTTTCCACGTTTTCTATATTCTTTTCATGCCGTCTTTACTTTTTTTTTTATTTCCCCAGTACTTTCACCGCTTTCTACATTTGTCAGTGCTTCATATGATTTCTAAACTTGTGGCTGTACTTCAGGTGTTTCTTAATGATCAGTACATCTTTGAAAACGTTGTGCTTCTCTCTGCATTGTCCAAGCTTGCTCAGCTTCCCTCAACACTTTCTCAACTTTCTCTCCTTTTCTCAACATTCCCTAAGTTTTAATCCTTTCTCTCACCCCTCTCTAAGCATGTACTACTTCTCTTAATCCTTTCTAAGCTTGCTCTACATCTCTCAAACCCCTTTAAGCTTGTTTTACTGTTCGCAATCCTTTCCAAGTTTGCTCTGCTTCTCTCAACACTTCCTCAACTTTCTCTCCTTTTCACAACATTTCCTAAGCTTTAATCCTTTCTTGCACCCCTTTCTAAGCATGCACTACTTCTCTCAATCCTTTTCAAGCTTGCTCTACTTCTCTCAAATCCCTTTAACCTTGTTTTCCTGTTCTCAATCCTTTCCAAGTTTGCTCTGCTTCTCTCAACACTTAAGCCTTTCCTACTTCTTTCAATGCTTACTGAGCTAACTCTGCTTCTCTCAACAATTCTCAAGCTTGCTCTGCGTTCCTTACCACACTCCTAGCTCGCTCAACTTTTCTCAGCGCTGTCTGTGCATGCTCTATACTCTGAACACTTGAAAATCTTGCTCTACTTCTCTTAGAGCTCTTACTTATAGTCTACTTCTTGCAACACTTCCTTAGTTTGCTCTGTTCTCCTTAATATTTCCTAAGTCTGCTCTACTTTCAACACTTCCCCATCCTGCTCTGCTTTTCTTAACACTTCCCAAGTCTGCTTTACTTTTAACACTTCCCCCGCTTGCTCTTCTTATCTTAACACTTCTTAAGTCTGCTCTACCTTCCTCAACATTTACCAAGCTTGCTTTAACTTTCTTAACACTTCCCAAGTTTGCCTAACTGCTCTCGACATTTCCTAGACTTGCTCTGCCTCTCTGAACACTAACTGTGCTCTACTCTCAACATTTCCTAAGCCTCTTCTACTTTTCTCCACACTTCCCAAGCTTGATTTATTTTTCTCAGCACTTCCGAAGCTTTCTCTACTTATTTCTTTGAACATTCCCTATACTTACTATTCTTCCCTCAACACTTCCGAAGGTTGCAATACTTTCAAGTCTAAAATTGCTCTACTGTTTACAACACTTTCTAAGGTATTCCATATTTTTTTTTAAGTATTTGTTAAAGCTCACTGTGATTCTCTCAGGTATGATCTCTCTCAGGATTTTCTTAGTCTTTTTATGCTTTCCGTGCTTCTCTTATTAATTGTTTTGCTTTCTGGACTTTTTTTCAGTACTTTCTACGCTCTTTATAGTTTTTTAGTACTTTCTAGAGCAAAATACGGTATAAGTTCAATACTTTCTCAGTTCTTTTTTGTGCATGTCACAAACCTTCCTAGGTTTTCTGTATTTTTCTCCTTCCCTTTTCTTGAACATATAGATTTAGCTTTAGTTTAAATGCCTCTTTTATCCGTCAACATTTAAATCGTTCTATACACTTTCCTTATTTCTCTCCGCACTCTCTGTTACTTGGAACATCGCTTACACAACAAGAGAAAAAAATTGTACCCGAGATTGCCTTTCACGCTGCGTCCACCCCGAATTTTTTACTCTTCGTTATGTCCAGTTTTTCTTCAGTTTTTTTTTTTTTTTTCTTTTTTAGAGTTGCAGTTCTTTTTAACAACGCCAGGTTGTAGTTCCGTCTTTCTTTATTAGCCTTGGCATTAGCCTTAGCATATCAAAGGATATTAAAGATGTTCATGGGAGGGCCTTATTTTATCTTTCTCTTCGATAAGAAATGTCATTTGCTTATTTGAAAAAAACCTGTTTTGTAAGAACTAACCTTTAAAAACACCCCACGATAAAACAACACTACTTTAGCTTAGGTTGGCCTTGCTTAGGTTGAGTTAGACTAGGTTCTAATGGGGAAGAAGAGTTGGGTTTGGGATGGTTAGTTTAGATTCAGTTCTGTGGTTAGGTGACGCGAGAGGGATTAGAAGGGAAGGGTGTTTGTTTTGGCGAAGGCCCTAGATACATAATGATCCTGCTTAATCCTGGTTAACAAGACGTAGTCATCGTGAACTAAGAAACCCATTTGCGCCGTTTCTATTTTTCATTAATATTTTGTTATAAATTTTCCAGGTGAAAATAATACAACGATAACAGCAAATTAAGGATTATTGACCATTAGCATTGAGTAATGAACATAGCTCAACTTTCCACTAGGGGAACTCGTTCTCAAGCTAGATGTCTTCTTCTTCTTTTAACGTGCTCTTTTCCCATTTGTATGGGGTAAGCACGATGCCTTCTTTTGAAGGACTTTGATTTGGCTTTGGGGTAGACTTTGTAGTCTCGATCGGCTACCCTGCCTGTCATCGCTTAGACCCCGGTAGCGTATGTGCATGTATTGTCCCAGTCACCAGCGCCTTTTCTCCCAGCAGCGAGGAGACGTTGCGCAGTTAGGTTGACAGTCGAGACGTGTGAGGTGTCTGTTATGTTTTTAGAAGATGCTGGAGTGGCTTTGTTTGTGAGTGTATTAGCCTGTAACACCCATTTGCTTTTAAGCAAACCTATCTGCTGATTACATACATAATCCCTGAATGTCTACACGGATAGCAAAGTGTCCTCCTCTCTGACCGGTCGGCTGCGGATTTGAACCTGCGCCACGGACCTCTAAGAAGTCCGAGGCTGCTGCTCTAACCGACTTGGCCATTGAGGCTCTGTTCTCAAGCTAGATGTCACGTACTGAAATGTCTCATTGGCAGTTATTACTCATTCACCTTGAGTGATATCGAGGAGGGCTTAGCTCCTCTTTTGACGAGTTAGTAGAGTTCTCGGCTAGCACTCTGCCAGGCCCGAGTTTGAGTCTCCGACCGTCCAATGAAGAAGTAGAGGAATTTATTTCTGGTGATAGAAATTCATTTCTCCGTATAATGTGGTTCGGATTCCACAATAAGCTGTAGGTCCCGTTGCTAGGAAAACAACTGGTTCTTAGCCACGTAAAATAAGTCTAATCCTTCGGGCCAGCCCTAGGAGAGCTGTTAATCAGCTCAGTGGTCTGGTTAAACTAAGGTATACTTAACTTCTGCTTCCATTCATACCGATCGTGTAACGGGAATATTTAACGACTTCGAGCTTGTCGAAAAAATTATTTTACAATTGAAAAGCCGAGTTCAGTCGTAAGTTTTGTATGGTTTTGTTTTATTAATCGGGGAACTTTCCATAGTCGCGTAGCCGAACACATATCTAAAAGTTTAGCATTGAACAACCACTACAGCAGTTCGTGAACTCCTCAAAACAACAAACATCTGAACTCGAATCTAAAAGAGAACGCTCTTTTACTTTCAACTCAGAGAGAGAGAGAGAGAGAGAGAGAGAGAGAGAGAGAGAGAGAGAGAGAGAGAGATCCTGTTAAGCTTTATGTTCATGTACCATTTTTGAAAATGTTAGATATATTAAGAGAGAGAGAAAGAGAGAGAGAGAGAGAGAGAGAGAGAGAGAGAGAGAGAGAGAGAGAGAGAGAACCCGTAAAAAAAACCAAAATAATTAAAATGGGATGGAGCACAACCAATTGCTTTACCTCCACAAGGTACCAGTAAAATTCAATTCTAGCCACCCAAAACTGGGGGCAGAATTGGAAAGTCATTTCCACAGGCCATTAGATAAATTGCAAACTGTATCGCCGAGAACCTTGCTTAGTTTCATTGCGATCAGGTTAACCGTGAACTCGATTACACTGCGCGTTAAAGGTTCCCAGCATCGAAATGCAACTCAGTGGTGACTGGATACAAAGCTGTCTCGTTGATGAGACCACAATTAAGAATATAAACCACTTTATTATACTGGCAATTGATACGTAAAATCTTCGATAAAATACGGTGAATAGAAAGAAGGAAATCTAACTTTCCGTTCTTGAACGATACTCTTGCAAGAACTCGGAAAGCGCACTTCGAAACAATAAAAACAATTTTTAAGCAGAATTTGAAAGACATTTATTATTTTCATCCAGAAATGGGATCCTAATATAATTATCCTTTTTCGGGATATATCAGGCATCCGTTTTTTTTATTTTTTTTTTTTATTTTACAAAACTGTTGTCTACATAAACGTTTTGAAATAATCTTTGTAAATGATGCAAGAAAATGACAACGGTTTTCTTGTGAACAAACAAACTGGTGCAGATAATTCTAAGTCTTTCATTCAGTGTGGTTTAATGCCTTATACGGCTTATTACGATGGACCAAAAGTACGGTTATGTTAACTAATACAATTAAATTTTATTGTATGCAATAATACAATACAAAGGCACTGAATATAATAATAATAATAATAATAATAATAATAATAATAATAATAATAATAATAATAATAAACACCATAGTTATTCAGATAAAATGAAAAACTATTTCAGGGATTTTAACTTTAAACACCGAACGTATATCGGTGAACCGTTCAGATAATGTTTACACTCTAATCTGTATCTTGTCTAACGTGATCTCTCTCTCTCTCTCTCTCTCTCTCTCTCTCTCTCTCTCAAACTTAGGGTTAGGTATCACCACATATTTTTTCCTCTGCCACTGAAATCCTAAGATAGCGTGATTAAATGACTGGTGTACAGTTGTCAGGCGTTACTGAAATGTAATCAGTACTCATTTAATAGGCATTGTCCATGAGAATTTGATGAGCATTGTGTGTTTGTATGCTTACGCGCGCGAGCGAGCATGTAGTGGGTGTATATATACTGCTCTTGTCTGTACGCTTAAACTACAAACTTGATAAGACTTCGAAAGTTACTGAAATCCTGGACAATATCAGTGTCATTAAAACTGATGAATCACTGTGCTTTACGAGCTGCGTAACGACCCAAAAATCTATGATACTCTCAAAGGGACTTATCGGCTTAGTTTAAATGACCTGTATCGCGTTGATTTGGGCTGTTATCTCTGTATGTCACGCACAACAACATAGGTTTTTACAGGGGTTATGGCCTTTAGTTTCTCAGTTTACTTTAAAAAAAACTTTACTTTAAAAAAAAACTAAACCTGTGAGAATTTCTAATATCTTTACTTTACAAATGATTGTGAGGTTTTGAGAATGTTGTTTAACTACGTTACAAAGAAGTTATACATTTTTATTTTCTTGAATCACGACTACTTTACTCTGCTTCCATAAAAATATTTTACTGAGATATTTTCATAATATTCACCCCCGGCCACTCAGTACTGTTAATAGTTCTTACCTCACTTGTACAGAATTAACAGAGGTGTTCTATTAGTTCGCTCAAAATTGTAAGCAATGCTTTTTTCATACGTTCAGAGTTCAAAACAAGGTACTGTTCATGTACTAAGAAAATCAGCGCTCCCATTGTGTGTTCCGTGCTGTGCCCACTGTGCTCAGAACTGAATGCATTACTCCCTCTCTGAACTCAGAACGGAAGGCAATGCCCCCACTGCGTGCTCGGAATCCATAACAAAGCTTCCTGGGAGCACAGATATCACAACAACTTAATTCAGAGCAGTGTCCAGTCTTTATGCTCAGAATTTAATGCAACAACCCTCTCAGTACTCAGAATTAAAGACAAAGTTCTCACTGAATTAAAAACAATGGTTTCATTGTGGGTTGATGATTTAACACAATGCTATAACTGTGAGTTCAGAATTCATGGCATGCTCCCTTTGTATTCTTGTAAGGCAGGGCACTTCTCCAAACAACAGTTGGTAATGCTAATATGAAGATGAGGAAAATCGAAGATTATCATGATAACCGGTCAACTGGCATCAACCAATCTTTCTTTCTGTTTAAAGCGCTGATTCCACAAGAATTGTCTCGCCTTATTTTAAACGGGCTTGGATAATGACCCGTAGTCTCTATAAGAGAACAAAGACTTCTATCCATTTAATAATGGAAGATCCTTTCACAAAAATCGTAGGGAATTATTTTAATGGGTAAAATGGGAAAAGAAATATTTGGTTTTGGGGGGAAAAGTGGGCAAAAATTTTGTTGTAAAATCACAACTTTTGATTAAAATACATAGAAAACACATTCTTTCAAAGATTAATTAACTTGCAGAGAAAAGAAATTTGGGGAACCAAAAAAAAAAAAAAAGAAAATATTATGGCAGTAAAATGAATGAGAAAAAGAGCGTTTTAAGGGGTAAAGGTAAGAACTTACCTTTAATCATATTCTCTTGTCGGGAAGTTGGTCTTAAGGAATATTTTTTTTCCCGGAAGAGGGTAGGAATATATTCTGACATGCCAAGAGTTAGGATGTCATTGTGAAGATTATATAATAAAAAAGTAAGCAAATAAATATTTTGGTAAAGCCATTATCATATTTTGAGGAAAGTAGTAAAAACTTCTGAATATAGGAAACTTGGCCTTTATACTTTTTTTTTTTTTAGAAAAAGGATTACATAAAAAATATTATAAGAAGAAAAGTCGATCTAAGAAAAACTAATTTTTCATCTTTTGAATGGAAAGACAGCATTTTTATAAAGCAAATTTTTCCGAAGAAAAAACGCCAAGATTTTTGACGGAAAGTTCGTGACTATTTGGCCTGTTCCATATGAATATGTATTTTATACTTTACTGAGTAATAATGAATAAACGAACCACTTTATATTTCCGAAATCTTTTCATAAATTTGCAAGTAAACATGACGCAATACTAATTGATATTTTCAGCATGTACTCTACTTCGCAGAAATGGAGATTTAAATTTCTGTTCGTGATTCTGCATTCATTTATTGGAGGAAGAATGAAATGACATTTTAGTCGTCGTTCTCTCTCTCTCTCTCTCTCTCTCTCTCTCTCTCTCTCTCTCTCTCTCTCTCTCTCCCTCACCAGAAATAAATTCCTCTAATTCTTCATGATCGGTCGGAGAATCGAACGCGGGGCCAGCAGAGTGCTAGGTGAGAACGGTGCCCACCTGTCCAATAATTTCGAAGAGCAAAGTGGCCTCGCAGCAGCCACAGTCACAGCTGCCTATTTGGTGCTCACAAACAGCTCAGTGTAGCTCTGACAGCAGGATAAATGAACCATTAATATTCAGTCCGTATAGCAACATCATAGCGATGTCCAGGGTAGCCATAATATCTGACAGGTGAGGCGCCACGCCACGTCTGCAACAAAATCAGTGGCGTATTTTTTATCAAGAGAAAAATTGGTACCTTCCATATCTTCGGGATTCCTTGGTTTTAAGAAATTCTAAATTCAAAGTTAAGCTGAGGAAATAACCAGTCTTTAAAGCGTTTATAGCAACAGTCTGAAGATCTAAGCTAAATATGCTATATTCAAGCAATACAATATGCGTATCTATCTCTGCTGGTCCTAGGCCAGATAAACCAGGATGCTTGGGCGTACCTTTAAGCATTCCCCCTCCCCACCCCCCGCAAAAAGGAAAATCAGTCTTACGGCGGATTTAATGTAAGTCTGACGAGACTTACAATCGGTGGCAATGATGCTG
Organism: Macrobrachium rosenbergii; assembly: GCF_040412425.1. NCBI lineage: Eukaryota > Metazoa > Arthropoda > Malacostraca > Decapoda > Palaemonidae > Macrobrachium > Macrobrachium rosenbergii. The sequence continues at coordinate 8,941,689 of NC_089757.1, read as the reverse complement.
CAGAAACAATGAACTGAGCGACTATGTTGAGATAAGAGTCAATTGTGTGGACGGTGGCAGCGGAGCTAGAATCTGCATTTCCAATTACGGGCTCAGTCGCAGTTCGATATTGCATTACTAACAGACAAAGCAGCGAGATAAAAATCAGAGCAGGCACATGGCCGCTCGCGTGTTGCACGTTCGCTGCAAAGCCTTTCTTGCTTTGCATTAACAATGAGGGCTTGGAGCACCAATCAGCGAGATTGCGACGTTGGAAGGACTTCTCGCAGCTAGGCCAATGTTGACCAAATGTATTTTATGCTTTTCAGTACACCAAAGTTGGGGTGCCCAGCGATGGAGACCGAAGGTGATTTTTCTTTCTGCTTATTTTTCAGAAATCTCAGAGGATCATTTTTTTTTATCAGAACTTAATATCAATATTGTTATTATTATTGTTAATGCTATTCTTATTGTTCAGTGAAAAGAATGAAATATCTATAACTTTACAAGCAATCTGTGGAAAAAAAAGAGTAAAGCGTGCGAGAGGGAAGAGAATTACAAATTACTGAACTTTAAACTAAAGCAACCCTTAGTGATATCGCAATAGTACCATTAAATGCTCTTTATAAACTTTATTCAAATATATACTTAAGAACATCAGCGGACATGTCTTTACATTTCATGAAATGCTAAGTAACAATACTGGATATATCATATCTCTATGACCGTTCCTTCAAATATCAATGCTGAATCTAAATAAGTAAAAATTTTCTTCTTCAGCAGTCCAAGTCATAATATGATTTTTAAGCAACGCACTTTACAGTTTTCTGCATGTAAAAACCATTTTCTTAAATAATAGACGACAAAAGTACATTAGCTTCAATGAGAATTATACACACACACACATATAAATATACTGTATATATATTTGTATATATATATATATATATATATATATATATATATATGTATATATATACATACATATATATATATATATATATATATATATATATATATATATATATATATATATATATATATATATGTTAATGAAGGCTCTAATTTATACTAATTAGATCTCTTCCCGAGATGAACATTCACACTGAGACACCATTTCACTATTTTTCACATAAACATTGCCTGATATCGGAGTCAAAGGAAATAAGTGCTTCCGGTTGAACTGAACGGTCCGCTAAAATCAGAGGCACTATCACAGTTAAAATGGTAGCTTTAAAAATTCAGAATAATTTGCCGTTCCCCGTGAGAACTAGTTGCTTTTCCATATCTTTAATTAATTCTTAAAATTAGATTTTTCCTTCCGAGTTGACTTATTTGATCAGCAGTGAGGAGATTTTCCGTTGAAGACAATGGCAAACCCAGGGGGGGCAAAAGGCCCTTTTGTATATTGTATTTGTCTTTGTACAACAGTCCCTTTTTGTACTTTGTGTTTGCACATTTCGATGCCAAGGACAAAGCCAAGTTTTGAACAGTCGTTTACCATCTTGAATGAGGTTGCTTGCAAATATACATAGGGACGAACAAACCGAAATGTTTACAAGCAAATCTATAGGTTGGTTTTGCATACACACACACACACACACACACACACACACACACACACACACATATATATATATATATATATATATATATATATATATATATATATATATATATATTTATATATATACATACACACACACACACACACATATATATATATATATATATATATATATATATATATATATATATATATATATATATATATATATATATATATATATATATATGTATATGTAGGCTATATCTTGCCATCCCATTGGTGAGAGAAATCATCACCGAAGTCAGAAGTAGTTACTGTCGGTGATTCAAGCCGATCAGGTGACTCTTTCCAGTTATAATTCCCCCTCGGTATTATTTCCGAGGTAGAGCGAATTATATATCAAATGACATTTATATATATATATATATATATATATATATATATATATATGCATGTGTGTATATGTATATATAAAACAGCTAATTCATGTCTTCTGAGATAATGAAGGCGGTTTTACAGCTAAATTTGAATGTAATGCTTATTGATAATGACTAATAGGCCATGAATGGCAGGAAAAACTGTGTTGATTACATAATTAACAGTAACAATACTGGATATTATAATTTAGTAGATGTAAGTATTTTTACATAACTGCTTTCCTGAAGAAGCCATATTCTTTATGTAATCCATACTGAACCCTTTTATTTTTTTACTAAAACAAGCTTAGTAATAGGTTTAAGGCTTACAGGATGACCTGTGAAGACTTACAGAGCTAAGGGAATGTGAACGAAATTATGAGCAATATTATCGAACACCAAAAGATAATTAATTACTCTTAAGGAAGGGAATACCATTTTCTGTGTTTTCTACTTAATTTTTCATTTTTATAGTACAGAACTACTATCGAGTGTTACTTCTTATGCATACAAGGCATGCAAAGCCACATGTCTTAGAGGGTAAAATTTCCACATAAACAAATAAGAAATGTGCCGAAGTTTCTTCGGCGGAATCGAGTTTTCTGTACAGCGTATAATGCTGTATGAAACTCTCAGCCACGACCCATGAAGCTCTCACCCGTGGCCCATGAAACTTTCAGCCACGGTCAAGTGGTGGCCTGTGTTGTTGGCGCCTATAGCGGGTGCCAGACGCGCGATCACGGCTAACTTTAATCTTAAATAAAATTAAAACTACTGAGGCTAGAGCACTGCAATTTGGTATGTTTGATGACTGGAGGGTGGATGATCAATATACCAATTTGCAGCCCCCTAGCCTCAGTAGTTTTGAAGATCTGAGGGTGGACAGAAAAAGTGCGAACGGAGAGACAAATAGCCATCTCAATAGTTTTCTTTTACAGAACACTAAAAGTCCCATTGCTTATGTTGTGCATAATGGGTTGTTGATTGGTGATAGAGGTGGGAAGTTACTTAACAAGGTAAAGAATTCCAAAATTAAGTATACCTTAGTTTAACCAGACCACTGAGCTGATTAACAGTTCTCCTAGGGCTGGCCAAAAGACCTGAGTTCTCATATCAGCAAAAGTGAAAGTATGGGAGTAAATGGTCAACGGAGAGATCGAACAATGAATATTTCTATGAACTGTTATAGAAAGGAAGTGGCAGACTTAAAAAGATATTTTGGAGCAATTGTTACATGTGAGGCCAAAAAGCAAAAAGGGTCTGAATCCGATCAGGTGCGGCAGACAGAGAGTGAGAGCCCTGCAGTAGTGTGATTAAAGAATTGATCTTATGAATAGACTTCTATTTGGGAACATGCCTGCTCACAATCCTGTCAGACTCCAGGCAGTCCAACATCTGTCTAACAGTCTTAGAGCAAACACAGATTTGCTGGTGAAGTGCTAGCCCTCTCCCTCCTTACTGAATCATGGACATGTTACTATATATTATGACCTACAAGCATTATCCTTGCCTAGCTAAGAGGCCTTCTGCTTGCTATCCCATCTATATTTGTAGTTTCTTGAGGTTTCACTGTAACCGTCACGTGGAAGACATAATAACTGATACATCCTGTCCAGAGGTGGCCTGTGGTAATGCGGGGAAGACGTGTACATTCCCTAAGCCTGCTTCAACTACCCTCAAGCCCAAATGAGAACAAAACGATGCAAAATAGAAAGATGCCATCAACATGATGAAAAAATCCAGTTGGAAAAAAGAGAGATCAGGCGGGTTGGAGTTCAAGAGGAGAGACTAAGATGGAATTCAGAGTGCTGGGCTGACTAATGGCAGAAGGATTAGAACGATAGGACCCTGACCTCTATAAAATGGGATATGTGCATAATAGAGGTAAAACTTTTGCAATATGTAAAAATAGGATTCTGTACAAGTTCGGAAAGCAGCTACGATGCCATGGAAGTTTTCTGCTTTTGGCTTCCACCCTCGATCCAATAGTTAGATGATGAATTGGATAATGGCTGCTGCCTCTTTCCCCTCAAATCACCATATCGTTGGATAAATTTAACAAATGGTTTTTCACGTTGAGAAAACTGTTAAAAAAGTATCAGTAAGAAATCTGAAAACTATCAGTCGGTGCTCATCGACTTGTTGAATCAGGCACTCTGGTTCTCAACTGTTTACTTGTTCCTTTTAACACCTTAACACATTTTCGGCGACCTTCATGCTAAGGCCCGTGCTGACATAAGGCCGACTTGATCTAAAGCAAGCAACCAGACCAACCTCAATGGAAGAGTACACCTAAGATGCACCTGAGATCCTTCTCTGAGACAAAGAAAAACACGCCCTTGTTTCCCCAGATGATTCATGGTTTTAAGAAAACAAAAGATATGTTATACTAAATTTAGAAGAAAGAAAAGCATAAAAAAAATTGTTACGTAAAACTTGCTCTCATGGAAGGTCAGTCACGTAAACACCCAGTCCAAAGTTACACAGCAGATAATGAAAATGTAAAGAAAAAATCTCACTGCTGTGTTCCTCTGACACTCCTTAGTAAAGCACCGTGTTGCATTATTATGTAACTGAGGCGAAGCTCAAGAAAACTCGTCCAATTCAGCACCATCTTGTAAGTAAAACTGGAATAAAAATAAGCGGATAAATGTAGGAAACAGATAGATACAAGGTAAACACTGAGTGAGAGTAACCTATGCAGCAACTTGAGCATTCATGCAATCAATATGGGAAAAAATTGATAGATTGCCACTTTTATAGATGAATGAATAAGGGGATAGGGAAGAAAATGCACAGAGTCAAATGAATAAAAAACCAACGAACGGTTTGTTACAACGAATGAATAAAAACGTAAACAGAACGGAAAGTAAGATATGTAGAGAGAACAAAGCGAATTTCCTCCTTACAATACAAAGACATCAAGTAAAAAGAAAAGTGTGATTTCATTTTGGCTCTGAGAAAAACCTTCAACTTGGCATAAGAACAGAAGCATCTTACCTCACCATCGTCTTGGCTCCCTCCTCCGCCCCTCTTTCATACTTCCTCCCTCACCCCCCTCCCTCCATACCTCCCTCCTGCCATCTTTGTATCACACTGAAAGGAATCTTACTGAGATAAGTTTTTTTTTATTTTCCTGCTGAGCCTACCGCTTAATTTTTTCTTCATATCAGCGCATATCAGTTTTAGAAACCAGGTTAGAAAAAAGGAATTTAATTGAATGGTTGATGGATTGACATTTCTACTTTTTTTAATCTTTTCGTCTTTAAGGACTTTAGTTTTGTTTTGTATATTAAGATCATTCTCTAGGTAATCCTATCAGAATACTTATAAATTGTCAAAATTTTTTAACGTCCTACACGAGTCGCGTGAAGTATGTAGTTTTGAAAACGAATACAACTTGTACTTCACTTAGCTTGAAAAAAAAAAAAAAATAACAACATGACAAGACGTACTGCTAAATATTCAGAGTTTTACATTAAAGTAAATACAGTTTTTAGTGCAAGGGGAAGGATGGTGAGACGAAGTTTCTGTGAGCACGGGAATGATTCTGGTGCAAAACGTCTTGCAAAAGGGGTGAAAACAAATAATAAAAGAGGAAGAGGAAAGGGAATCATGGAAAATAAAAACAAGCAGAGAGACGAGGAAGTAATCTTCATTGAGAAATAAAGAAATAAAGATTACAGCACGAAATTATCATCTCAATCACATCAAGTTACAGATCGAACCCAGTCCTTGATGAGCATCGCCCCGCCTCAGTGGCCGTAGATAAAAACCTCAGCATCCCATCCGTCTATCAAGCTTATTTTCTCGACCTTGTACTTAGTTTTTAGACCTTGGCAAAGGACAACGACTTTAGGCTTACCAGGGAACAGAACTTGGCAAAGGACGACGACTATAGGCTCAACAGTGAACCGAGCTGTTTGACCTTGGATGGTCATTGTGTTTTAACTTGTGGCTACGTTGTTGCACTTTTGCGCGGTGAGACGCTGCGCTTTAAAAATTATTCCTCGGCATTTTAGATAGATGTTTGGGGTTCTGAAACCGAACAGCAACCAAGTCAAAATCTTTCATCATATCAGTAAAATTACAATATATTATAATTAAACTCTGGCGATCTACAGATACCAAACCGTACCAAGCTGTGGATCGTGTTAAAACAATAATATACTACCGTTATTAAGATGACCACCAAAGTAAAGAAAAAGGAGAGAGAAAAAAAATATATATATATATATATATAATATATATATATATATATATATATATATATATATATATATATATATATATATATATATATATATATATATATATATATATATATGAGGTAAAGATGCTTACGGACGTATGAATGACTGGCTGAAATTTTGTTGTGGCAAAACAAAATCAAGTTAATTTCTCTCACTCACAAGCTTCAATAGAAAGCGCTAAAGAATTGATGCTTTCAATGATGCATATCAAGGTCTCTGGACCTTGGCAAACAGATCCCAACGTACAATAAGAACTCACTTAGAACCATATGACCAATATTATATTTAAGTCAACCTTGCAGAGGAATGTGTTTGCTCATTTCTAAACCTCATTGAAAGAGGTAGAAAAACATTCCATCTTGTGATTCTACTCTCTTATCAATTTATACTGACTAATATAAGCATCCCCTTGGATTTACACCCAGCTACATCGCAGGCCCACGATAAGATAACCCCAGGTAACAATACCTGCTTTATCTGAGGTTACAATCAAGTGAAGAGTGCAGTGATGTTATAGTCAAGTTGGTTACTATACATGGTAAATAATGACTTCACAATTTTCCCAGGCAAGAAATTAAATGAATAATTGAATGAAAACTGACATTTCTGTGACTTATCAACAGTGTACACATACATACATACATATATATATATATATATATATATATATATATATATATATATATATATATATATATATATATATACACACACACACACACACACACACACACACACACACACACACACATATATATATATATATATATATATATATATATATATATATATATATATATATATATGTGTGTGTGTGTGTGTGTGTGTGTGTGTGTGTGTGTGTGTGTGTGTGTGTGTACGTGTGTATGCGCGTAATCTACAAATTGACACGTTTATGTCGGAAAAACTGTTTATTCCTTTTAACTTTTAGTTTATAGAAAAGAGATAGCTCGAAAAGACTGTAAAGAGTAAATCCCATCGCTGGTGATCTCCAGACTGTATTATGTGATGCCATACCGCCAGCTGTAATACCCTATCATTCAATGAGTTTCTGTAAAGTAGCGTAAGGATGAAATAAATCCGCGGACATTACACACCCCATGTCGGAATTCTCGCGAGCCTTCCTTCGCAGCCTACATACTTCTTTTAATAGCCATCGTATCCCAGCCACGATCAAAGGATAGCCTCATTTTTTCAAAACGTTTTTTTTTCTGAAAGAAAGGACCTTATTCGTGCTCTGATGAGTGCCAGTGAGGCCGAAATAAACTCAATTCCTTGGCACTCCCAGACGTGGCGTGAGGTGAGGAGGCATTCGGGAGATACACAGTCCACAGATGTTTCGGAGCCACAGCGAGTCGCTGTTGCTAAGAGAGTGGTGATCTGAGAGAGAGAGAGAGAGAGAGAGAGAGAGAGAGAGAGAGAGAGGGGGGGGGTTTAGGGAGAGGAGATGTTTTGGGGAGGATAGGACTACTGTGTTCTTAGGATGGTACCAGGGCGTAGGAGTGTTGGCGGAACACTAAGGGGAGAAACAGTTGCCAGTTTGCATGGATGGGGATAGAAGGGCTTGGTGGGTTGTTGTGTTGGTGGTGGTGGTTGTGGTGGCGGTTGGGGGGAGAGAAATGGGGTTGTTGGGGTGGGTATGGGATAGGGTGGGGAGGGGAGAGGTGGGGTTGGAGGGGTTAAGTGTGAGGCATACGGGGCTTTAAGTTGGGAGCAGGATACGAACCCCCAAACGAAGGGATATTTATGTAATGAAGTTCATTCTCTCTCTCTCTCTCTCTCTCTCTCTCTCTCTCTCTCTCTCTCTCTCTCTCTCTCTCTCTCTCTCTACTTTGATCATTCTTCTGTTTTTCCTAATAGCTATCGGGTATTTCATAATTATCCTGGGAAATAAATGACTAGAGTCATTTACCTTTACTAATATGATTCATGGTATTGTGTATGATTACTTGCTGCTGATGGTATATATATATATATATATATATATATATATATATATATATATATATATATATATATATATATATATACATACATATATTTATTTATATATATATATATATATATATATATATATATATATATATATATATATATATATATGTAGCTATGAAGTTATTTATCTTAATCTGTGAGTCTATCTGTCTACAGTATGTTTGAAAAAAGTTTAACATATGATGACAGTTAACGGAGCCACTTATTAAGATAAATTATTATTTTTCCCGTAAGTTAGTTAGTAAAATTTTTTTTTCTAAAACCTGCTTACATACACGAATCTATTACTTGACCTTAGTTGTTATTAGTTGGTAATTCAAGATATTTATTAAAGTTTCTCTCTCTCTCTCTCTCTCTCTCTCTCTCTCTCTCTCTCTCTCTCTCTCTCTCTCTCTCGTATTTAACTCGGGAATAAATTTTCCCTAGATACCTATTTTCCTTGTAAACCGCATTTAAAAACATCTTGTGCTCCGTATTAGTAAATAAAAAAAAAATGCAAAGAACACAACCATTGACAAGAGAATTTTTAAGATAGGAAAACTCAAAAAGACCTTCCCAAGTATTTCCCTTGACCTTGTGACTATCATTTGATTAATATTACTTCATTATTTACCACTTACTGATGAGTTCTTATTCTTTTCAGTCATAAATTTATCTTCCTCTTCCCCTTCCTTCTCCTCCTCCTCCTACTCCTCCTCCTCCTCCTCCTCCTCCTCCTCCTCCTCCTCCTCCTCCTCCTCCTCCTCCACCCTTTCTGCAAATATATCTGTGACCTTCGTTGATGCACAAGAAACATAAATGCTCACCTGCAGATAACTAATTGGCTTACGGCATTTACAGAAGGTTTTGGCAAGTGTCCTTAATCAGTAACTCGACATTAACAAAACATTATGTCTGACATATTCTGACTGATTTGTTTTTAGCATAACGTCATGACAGATTCTGACAGGAACTCTGCAGTAACAGACCAACCAGTCTGCGTGTAGTGACTGGCCGACCTCATTGCTGAAAAATCTAACGGTCCTTCTAAAGGTGTAATTTTCGGCTTTGATTTATGAAACCCTACAGGCGTATACCTACCAATGGGGAGAGAGAGAGAGAGAGAGAGAGAGAGAGAGAGAGAGAGAGAGAGAGAGAGAGAGAGAGAGGTGGGGAAGGGTGGTAGGTTTCGGGACACTTGCCTGAAAATTAGTCTTTCTACAATGGGGTAATTGACACTCCCCAAAAACTGGGTGTATAACTGTAGGAGTATACTGTCAAGCAAAGAAAAAAAGAATTATGAAAATTATGCTAAAGGCTACAGAATAATAGTAACTCAATAAGACAACTTCGTCATTTTCGCTTCCCAGATATCACAATAGGAGCCTTTTCCTTACTTTTATTTAACAAGCCTAAAAAACTAAAATTCTTGGATTTTTGCTACTTGGAATTATTACCTCCAATACACTCATTTACCTGAGTTTCCACTCAGTGATTTCATGAATGTACTAAATATCTAAAATGCAAAGAGATGTGATGCAACGATATCTTTTGATTCTAATCCAGTCATTTAATCCATCAACCTTATGAAAGGAAAACAGTAAATATATTCTCGTTGAAAATCAAAAGTAGTTAATTCCTATAACCTTATTGATACGTATTTGGCAGATTTCTTACGGAAAGATGCCCTTCCTGATTCAAGCACTCCACATTTATCCAGGCTTGGGACAGACGCTGAAACAGCTGAAGGAATCTCAATGAAAACATTTACCTCGGCTACAAATTAAACTAGGAAGAGGAAGATGAAGATATTACTACGTACTTCTTTTCAACAGTAGAAGTGGCAAAACTTGAAGAAATCTAGGAACAAGAATGACACTGTGTTAACTTACACACTTTTAACGTTTTAGTCCAGTTACTAGATAGCTATAATGGAAAGCAGTGCTGGTTTATTGTAACAACTGTGTCACTTCGGTTGACGAGACTTTGTTGAAGCGCAACAGTTGTATCACTTTAGTTTAACAGCTGCGTATCTTAGTGAAAGGCCGCGTTGTTTTACTGCCATATTTGTATCACTTCACTCAAGCAGCTGTTGTTGTAATGCAAAAGTTAAAGTACTAGTTCAGCAGCTGTGTTGTTTTAGTGTAAGAGTACCATAGCAACCATGAAACACTAGTTTGTCCAATTTCGGTGATGTTTTAGTACAGCAACTTTATTGTTTTTGGGAGAGCAACCATATTATTTTTGATATAGCACTGTCCGACATCTGCATCGTTTTAAACACCAGAAATGTTGTTTTTGTCCAAGAGGTATATTGGTTAATACAACACCCTCATTATTTAAGTGTAAACAAGTGTATTAAAAACCATTATAAGCAAAAAATAATACACATTACTTAAGTTTAACCACATTTTTTAATGTAAACAAACGTTACCGAAGTTAATAAACCCCGACTCTTGTTTTGTTTTCGTGTGAACTGCTGCAGCGTTCAAGACGATTAGAGAAAAACTTATTACGTAAGGTCGCTGGCCCACGTGTTGTTGTCTAGCAGGAAATCGGAGCAGAAGCAGAGAGCAGAGGGCAGGTTCGGCTCTGCTGCCACCAGACAGGTTCCTCGATATCAGTTCTCCCGATTGTTTTGGGGGCCCGGCCATCTGCTCAATAGTAAACGATGACAACTGCAAAGAGGTGAATATGAATATTTGCAGAAGCAGTATTAGCGAAGCTGTAGTCATATCCAAAGCAAGAGGAATTAAGACAGTAAAATATAAATAAAGTAACAACAATAACTCGAATAATAACGATAACAACAGCAGCAATAAGCACGATAATAAAATTATTAGTATTTATAGGAATAACAACGAAATAATAATAATCGTTAAGATAAATAATGTGCTACAATAAGCAAGAACAAACAAAAGAGAATATTGCCCAAGTAGGTTATATTTGTAAACAAAGATCTTACGCAAGAAACTCGTTCTCTTTGAGGGAAACTCGATCTAGTACGCATTATATTTATTACTCTGGAAAGTTTATACTCTTGTTTATCTCGATACTGTATTAAGCAGTAAGAATAATTTTAAAGTCTTTATTGGCGTTTTAATTCGACAGTGCGGTAGGTTGTCAGGCCACGACAATGGACCCTCCTCTCTTTCTTGATTATCTTCATCATAATTCCAAATATTAAACTGTTCACTATACCAATAGTAAAATAAATAAGTAGATTGCTGACTTCATGACAAGGGAATGAAATGATCAGATATTCAGTTATGTCATTAGTTAATACTACAATTGTTTATATATATATATATATATATATATATATATATATATATATATATATATATATATATATATATATATATATATATATATATATATATATATATAACTGTTACATAAGAAATTTACAGTTATTTATAACAGCAGTGAATTAGGAGTTAGAAAATAAACATTGAATTAAGTGACTAGAAATCAGATAGTTGAATATCCATTTATATCAGTGCTAAATTAGATAATTCGATCGGTATTTACATCACTTTTGAAATAAGAAATCAGATGCTTAATTATTTCAAAAGTAAATTAGGTAATTGCATAGTTGATATTAATTCTTAATTACAGGAATGAATAACTAACAACAACATTTCTAGTTAATTAGATACTTAGACTTATTGATAAATAAGGGTAATTAGGCAGCTAATCATATCCTAAGGGAATTAGACCACCAGAGATATATAATTGAGCAGCAAGTAATAATAGTAATTAAGTGTTCCGTTAGTGACTGACAGATTGGTGTTTTATCTCGTAGCCGCCACTGATTTTAGAACTTTTTAATTATCGAAAAATAACTGTTTCTTGCCGATGCCATTATCAGTTGTGTGTGGAACTAGAAGTATGTCCATGAAATTATGATCATGAATGACGAATTGAAGTTTATGACAACAGTTTCTTGTACATATGATTGATAATAAGGGCTTGTCCTTTTACGCTCCAAAGCGTTCAGCAGATCTCCTGAACATTTTACAGTACACATTTTGGTATGGAATTCCTGTGGTTAACAAATGCAAAATTCCGTTTGAGTGGAGAATTAAGAGGCACAGCTGAAAACAGTTATATTTTTAACGACAGACGACACTTCCTACGAAGCGTAAGACCCAGTCAAGCGATTCGAACAGCCTGGGGAACTAAATGTAAACAAGGATGTCGAAAACACGTTGTGAAAGTTGCCAGTTCTATTCTGTATCGCAGTTCTACCTGGACACCATGCACGCAGTTGCGATAACATACATTTCCAAGTTTCGGGAAGCAGATACATGAATAAGAGTATAGACAAGACGTGTGTATGTGTGTGTGTGTGTGTGTGTGTGTAAGTGTGTGTGTGAGCGCGCGTGTGTGTGTGTACTAATAACATCTGTCATCACCATAGTAACAGTGGAAACCCTCCAGACATGAAGAGATATTTTGCTAACGCACTGATAAGTCTAATCCAAAATTATACATTGAGCTAAACTATTATACACAGCTTAGTTAGCTATAAAAACCACGATTGATACCGACATCAGCTACACACAAAATAAAAAAGAAAGGTAAAATAGTAACCACATATGGGTGTCCTACTATAGGTCGAATTCACATAAGTGACGTAACTTACGTCACTGATGACACCATTATACTCCCCTGGCGGAAAAAAGTAGCAGTAGCATGACCTTGAAACGTCTCTTCGTCCTCGTACTGGTGTCTCTGATTAGCTGATTGTTGGTCGGTTACTTTACCACTGGTAATATTTAAACAGCACAGAGATTTGTTCATAAAAGATAAAAGATAAAAAGAGGAAGAAATTGAGATAAGGGGGAAAACAGAGCAAAGACAAGGGAAATGAGTAACCTATATGAGTCATCTACAAGTAAAAAAAAAATCAGACAAACGCAGTCATTCTTGTGAGAGCAGAGACGAATTTACATTTTTTTATCATTATCATTATTTTCCATTACAGGAAAATGTTTGTCATTGCGGGGAGATAGCCTTATGTTACCGCAATTCACAGGCTAATGATTTATGTCAAGATCGAAAAGGTAATCATCATCCAGTCGTCACAACGACGACTTTTTTAAAGTGCTGCAACATAATGTCATCGGCAACTTTAACAAGTGAACTGTTCACTGGTCATTGCTGGAATGTTTGAAAAAATAGATGGGTTGTCTACTTATAAATATGTGTTTTTACTTTTTTTTTTTTACCCTTTCTCTCTTTTCATATGATAACGTTGGCTAGTAAGCTGTTACAAGGCTTCACTTTTAATTAGCCTAATAAGGGAAAGGATGGAGGGGGAAGAGCGGAATTAGGTGTTGGGAACTAATTTCAGCTGATATATAGCGGGTTTTGAAATTCGACTAGGTAAATAAGATGCTTTCAAAACTGATTTCGGCTGCTTGGATATTGAGCTTTTGGAACTGATTTCAGGTGGACAAAGAATGGGCTTCGGGAACTAATTTCAGGTGGACATAAAATTGGCTTTGGGAACTAATTTCAGGTGGACAAAGAATGGGTTTTGGGAACTAATTTCAGGTGGACAAAGAATGCGCTTTGGGAATTAATTTCAGGTGGACATAAATGGCTTTGGGAACTAATTTCAGGTGGACAAACAGTGAATTTTGAGAACTAATTTCAGGTGGACGATTAATGGGCTTTGGGAACTAATTTCATGAAGAAAAATAAAGGGCTTTGGGAACCAATTTCTGATAGACAAAGAATGGGCTTTGGGAACTAATTTTAGGTGGTCAAAGAATAGGCTTTGGGAGCTAATTTTAGGTGGACAAAGAATAGGCTTTGGGAACTAACTTTAGGTAGACAAAGAATAGGCTTTGGGAACTAATTTTAGGTGGACAAAGAATGGGCTTTGGGAACTAGTTTCAGGTGGACGATTAATGGGCTTTTGGAACTAATTTCAGGTGGACAATGAATGGGCTTTGGGAACTAATTTCAGGTGGATGAGTAATGGGCTTTTGGAACTGATTTCAGGTGGACAATGAATGGGCTTTGGGAACTAAATTCAGGTGGACGAATAATCGGCTTTAGGAACTAATTTCAGGTGGACAATGAATGGGTTTGGGAACTAATTTCAGGTGGACAAATAATGGACTCTGGGAACTAATTTCAGGTGGACAAAGAATGGGCTTTGGGAACTAATTTCAGGTAGACAAAGAATGGGCTTCAGGAACTAATTTCAAGTGAACGAATAATGGGCTTTGGGAACTATTCAGGTGGACAAAAAATGGGCGTTGGGAACTAGTTTCAGGTGGACAAATAATAGGCTTTGGGAACTAATTTCAGGTGGACAGAGAATGGGCTTTGGGAACTAATCTCAGGTGGACATAGAATGGGCTTTGGGAACTACTTTCCGGTGGACAAAGAATGGGCTTTGGGAACTAATTTCGGGTTGATGAATAATGGGCTTTGGGAACTAATTTCAGGTGGACAAAGAATGGGCTTTGGGAACTAATTTCAAGTGGACAAAGCATGGGTTTTGGGAACTAATTTGAGGCGGACTAAGCACGGAGTTTGGAAAATAATTTCAACTTGACAAAGAATGGTCTCTGCAAGATCTGCAAATATGGTAAGTAATTTCTACTAGCCAGTTAACGTTTGTGTAGTCTCTAGACATTGTTAACTAAATTTCATAAATTTCTCTCACAGGTAAATGTTCAGTTGCAAAAGAAGGCGTAGAAAGAAAAGTGCATAAATTACGGATAATTACAGGCCTTGCTAGATGTTCAACTACAGGGATTACTAATTAGGGATGAATATTAGCTCACCGAGGTCAGTTTTACCTTAAAAACGGGTAATTTATGAATGACTGATTTATGTAAACTGTCATTCATTGGGGCTGAAAAGTCGTATGAAAAATATCATTAAGTTCCAATAGTTATTGGAAAATCCTTTTTCAATAAATGGCTACTTATACGGTATATATATTATGTGTATGTGTATATATATATATATATATATATATATATATATATATATATATATATATATATATATATATATATATATATATATATATATATATATATATATATATATATACAGTATATATTCATAAACACGTCTTCCCTTTCTTCTTCTTCTTCTTCTACTTCTTCTTATTATTATTATTATTATTATTATTATTATTATTATTATTATTATTATTATTATTATTATTATTATTATTATTGCTGTAGTGCGTTGATGAAGATGATGATAATACTACACTTATATCACTTTTCTCGAATCCTCGTGTACTAAAATTGAAAGAAAAAGGAGATTACCTACAACTGGCTTACGTTCAGCAACGCCTCAAGCAAAACTGCGCAGAGCAAGGTAGCACTTAATTACCAGACCCTTGCGACGCACTACGTCATCACACATAACGAAACCAAGGTAGTTTTGCAACGGAAAGCGAAAACTCTTTGAAATTCCCGCGGGATTTGCTTTCTGCCAACTTCAGCAAGCTGACTGAATCATGCAAGCATGCAAAGAGAGGAGAACAGGCACGCGCTACGTTTCCTAGCTAGGTTTGGTGTCAGCTTAAAATACCGTGATGGCTTAGCATTTCCTCTCTCTCTCTCTCTCTCTCTCTCTCTCTCTCTCTCTCTCTCTCTCTCTCTCTGTGTGTATTTATAAAGCAAGTTGTCACGGAGTGATACTTAATGTAATAGTACTGGTGACAGAAATAATTCTTTTTTATTTTTTTATTCCAATAAATTAACCATTATCGTTTTCACCTGTGTAAGTGTGTGCGTTTGAGGGTGTGTGTGTGCGTGTGTGTGTGTATGAGTGTGTGTGTATGTATGTGTTTGCGTGTGTATGTGAGAGAGAGAGAGAGAGAGTGTGTTGCGGAGCGTGAGGGAAAGGGTCCTCCGGATCTGATTCTACGTTTCAAAAGAAATCATTTAGTATTTTATGAAGTCCCCTGCTAAAAAAAAAAATAATGAACACGTCACCATAAGTTGATGTAATAGCTCATGAACTAATATCAAACCTAAGAGAATAATTTCATAACAATCTGGTAATAAGGTCCACGACAACCAAATCATTTTATTCAAAGCATGACGTTCATAATTTTCACAACGATTCTTTCAGAATTTTTATGACGCTCAGCTGATGAAATTTCACGCAAAACCCGACATTATTTCTGCAACGGTCCAGGTCTTAATTTTCACGGCAATTCCATCATAGATCTTTCGACAACTTGTTCCAATTTTTCTCTAATTATCATTCTATTCCCACCACTAAATGTTCATAATCTTTACGACGATCAGGTTACAGATTGCACGGCAATCCATATCATAAGTTTCACGATTTTTCGGTCTAAATTTCGTCATCCAGAACTGCAACAATTCAGACAGTCATTCACTCAAACAAACGTACCGGAAGGAAAAGCATAACAACTGCTCTGCGGACTTAATTCAATTAAAGAATGACAGACAGACACAACGGATAAGCGTTAAAATGCTGACCATCTTCCTTTCCTTACCCTCGGGACACTGGGAAATGCGACTAGACCGAAGCAGATGCTGACAATGTATCGGGAGAGGCACTTTTTATATAGCAGAGAGAAAAAGGTCGTGTTGCTCAACTGAGCGTATTTTTAGCGCTAATGTTTAGCTTCCTTTGCTGTTTAGGTGTTCCAGATGCTTGAATTTGCTTAGCTGTTGTATCTGTTCCTGTCGACTGGTCTGCCGAGGCAAAAACAAAAATCAAAACGCAGGATGTTGCAAGATGTTTAAAACTTCCAGAAAATTGGCCGCTGTGATTTTTGCATTTTTCACGCATGGACACAATAAGAATATACATATACACATATGCATAGGCCTATTTATATACGCACACACACAGACATATACATATATATATATATATATATATATATATATATATATATATATATATATATATATATATATATATATATAATCAGGGTTGAAGTAGACCTATCAGAAATATATGGACAGTTACGTTAATTTAATTTAAGAGAACGCTGTTAGATTACAACATTATATATATATATATATATATATATATATATATATATATATAGACGGGCTTCAGAGAGAGATCCTCAATCAACGGATGAATCAAAGCTGAATGTTCTTGGCACAAAACCTCTGCAGCATTAGTCGTTTCCTATAATCTGCGCCAGGTCTATCGAAGTGTTTTTCGAAATATAGAATTCAGAAAAACCAAATTAATGTTTGTAATGAAGTGCTCAAATCCGTACAAATGACTATATCCATGTTTTATTCTGAAAACTGGTTGATGTACTCTATACTATATCTTTCACTTGTTCTTTATTCAAACAATAACAGATGATCAACAGAGGGATGCTTCCTTAACATTCCCCACGAATTTTACAAATTTGCATCAGAGAAATCGGCCTCTGGAAACCCCCTGCAAGCGTGGAAGCACCCGTTGAGAGTCTTCTCGAATCACGTGACACAAAGTCGTTACGCTTCGCTCTGCAGAGTCGCTTCGCGTACCGTCTCCTTTCCTGAAGGTCACCTAAGACGGACCAAGAGCAGACTGAAGTTTCCGAAGCGACCGCAAAGGAAGTGCTTTATTGACGTTCATTTTGTAAACTTGGGTTGCATCATGGATGAACTCTTTTTTTGCATTCGAAGACAACGAGCACTGGGCAGTTTTCTTCTTTCTTCTTTGGTTAGGCTCGGTCATGGCAATAATCGTGAATGGACTTTTCTTCTCAGGCGATGACCAACAATACCTTGCGGACAAGTTAAGTATACCTTAGTTTAACCAGACCACTGAGCTGATTAACAGGTCTCAAAAGAAAGTTAGTGAGTGGTCTGGTAAAAACAGAAAATTCCATTCTAGAAGTGAATGGTATGAAGTTTGGTCTACCGGCTGACCCTAGAGTTTGCAATTCCCAAAAATTTCGCTGGGGCTGCAAGGCATGGTGCATGAAGAGAACGGCTCAGAGGAGGAGCCTCTTACAGTGTGCCTTGCAGACGCAACCGTGGACGATGCTATAGGTTCCCTTAGCGTCCATTCCTGGCTTCCTTGCCTCCTGTCTTTTAATTTTCATCAGCTCCCTTATTTCTCTTCCTGTTTGGCTGCACAGCTTCTTTGCCTTGAAATTTAAAAAAAAAATTATTACCTCTCATTTAAGAAACAATTCCTATTAAAGATCCGGATGAGAATCAAGATGAGTAACTCATGAGTCGCATCATAATAATAATAATAATAATAATAATAATAATAATAATAATAATAATAAATAATAATAATTACCTGGACAAAGTTGGAGTCTTTCAATATAAGTATATATATATATATATATAGAAATCATCAACTATATATATATATATATATATATATATATATATATATATATATATATATATATATATATATATATATATATATATATATATATATATAAAATTTATAAACTGGAACGATAAACAAAATGTTGGGTGCATTTATATCGAGGGAAAGGCGAGAAGCTGCCGCGCCTTTTGTTTGAAAAGGGATAATCTTGCAGTAACGCTCTGAGTTGCTTATCGTGCATAACTTTACCCGAGAAACCTATTCCTTGTTCCTACGAAATAATCTCATTTGGGAGGCTTGTACATTTTCGAATACATACCTTCTATGTCACCACTGCAGGAATTTCTTCATAACAGCTTTTTAACATTCTCAAAAATGAAGGTTATGTACAGAAAGCAATATTATGCACTGAGAAAGATATATAATCGTGCATATTCTACTGAATGCATTGGCCGCTCTGGTCAATGCAGATTCTAAGTTCTGTGATTTTCAATTTCTTTGCCAAAACAATGCTATTGCATTTGTCTGTTAATGCACAAGAATTGTCACCAAGCAGAAAGTTAATAACCATCTTTAAAATCTTTCCTCAACTTATAGCCTTATCTCAGGTGGCATTCAATCCTTCCCCTACGTATTAACTCGTTAACAAGAAATTATGAAAAAATAATCACGACATTGGTTATAATTCCTCAAAGAAACAAGCACAAAGAGTAGTACACTATTACTCGTAATCCTCTTCAATAGAGGTGTGACCTTCAAAAGCTGGGAAAGTCATGCTTCAGGCTCTCTCTCTCTCTCTCTCTCTCTCTCTCTCTCTCTCGCCCTCAAACACATCTAGTCTGTCTGTATACCTAGGGCTACAAGAATCCTTAGTCTTGGATAGATAATTGGATAATCGTGTGTGTTTGTAGGTGTGAATATATATAAATATATATATATATATATATATATATATATATATATATATATATATATATATATATATATATATATATATCTATATGAGTATATACTGTACATATAGATATCCATGCATTATTTATATATATATATATATATATATATATATATATATATATATATATATATATATATATATATATAGCTTCTGCTTAGAAATACGTGAAACAATATTTAAAGGTTAAATTTTTGCATCATTGAGACATCTCTAGACATTATCTAGATAATCTCTTTCTCAAAGATCTAATAAGAGAAGGAATGCATAAATAAATGAAAAAAATAAACAGACCACCATGCACATTAAAAAATAAAGTGGTGGTGTTTCTGAATAGCTCACACTCTCTCTCCGAGTGTTTCTTCATAGCTCAAAAAAAAAAATACCATTTCGATGATGAAACAGCAATGAAATTCATGAAATTTGCAAATGCAAATTAATGGCCATTAAGGAACCAACCAGACAAATACCCTTTGTTAGTTATCTGAATGCAACGAGAGAGAGAGAGAGAGAGAGAGAGAGAGAGAGAGAGAGAGAGAGAGAGAGAGAGAGAGAGATTTTGTAAACTACAGGGAATTACTAAAAAGGCTCTGGACCAAAAAAAGTATTTAGTCAGCAGAACATAAAACACGACTCCTGGAGAGAGAGAGAGAGAGAGAGAGAGAGAGAGAGAGAGAGAGAGAGATGAAGTTTATATCGTGTTTCCAATGTCTCTCCGTTATATGGTGTTATACTGCATCACTTTCTTGTGTATCATAATCGTAATTTTACTCTTGTATCTTAAGTTCAAGTCTTCATTTATCGAGATATACCCAATCGCTATCTCTGAAAAATTGTAAAACTATAATAATACATTATCTCTCTCTGCCTATCTATTTGTTCGTTCCCATACCCTCGGCTCTCTCTCTCTCTCTCTCTCTAAGATCCCTCATTCCTGATCCTAATAGATTTACAATATATGCACTTTTCAGTGCTATTATTTAATGTGAAAAAGGCATATAGCATTATAATTTGTAGAGGAACAATGAAGCAACTTTTATTTGTATTTGTGTAATTATGACGCGCAAACACACGTACCTTTATCCATCTATCTATCTATCTATCTATGTATATAGATAAATAATATATATTTATATATATATATATATATATATATATATATATATATATATATATATATATATATATATATATATATAAAGCCAATCGTTAAAACTTATAAATGGAACCTGACGCAAAACTTTCTTTGTGTCGTCTTGTCCAGATGACAGTGAGCGATGTTAAAAATTATCTCACATGTCTGAGATCGCTTGCGTAACCGAATACCAGAAGTAGTCACGTGACCAGTGCTGCTTCTGTGGGTCGCATGGCAACACCACACCGTGGGACCCCTCAGTGCCCTCATCTATGGGCACACAGCCGTTAGTTGCTATGCTGAAAGCAGGTTGTTTCTTTTTCCCTTAGATTCTTCATCTTCGCTGGGAAATTTGAGCTTTTTTTTCCCAAATGTTACTTTCTTTTACCTTTTCATTTTTCTCGTCATTTTACCTAGAATTTTGTTTCCCGTATTATGTACCGCGTATAGTTAGGAGTTTTTGTATTTCTTTCGTTTGCTTTTTTCTGAAAAGAAAAATTACCTTCACTACTTTCCTATGATTCATTTCAGTCAAATAATACGTTGCTCTTAATTTTCTACATTCAAGCTAGAAAAAACAGCCTTATCTTTCAGTCAGTCGATTTAAACAGAAAAATCTATTTTTTTTTCCAAGATTGACATAGCCCTTAAAATAAAATGTCGTGTACCTGGCGGGTAACCGTGTACACAAAGTTCGTGTATATGCAGTTCACATGGAAAAGGCCGTGCTTGTCACTTTGGCTAGTTTATTTTACTAATTACTTGGACTGGCTTTGACGTTATAGTTTTTAATTATCTATATGGGAACACTGCAACCTTAATAGTATTTAAGCTGAAACAGTGGAAACTCCAGTTCGGATATTAGAATATCGTCTTTTTTTACATAAACCCCGAGTATTAATTCATATTCAGACACGCTGTTTGCAAAATGTATTTTTGCTTTATGAATTTTATTTTCACAGTAGCTGTTTCGGTACATTATTTTCGTCAACTGTTTGGCATAACTATTTTTTTGAGTCGTTCCACACTTTACAAAATTACTATCATCGTTGGTAAGCTCGCATTGAATATTGTCAGGTAAGTAATCCCATTGTGGGTGAACAATTATTTTTTGTGTGTGTTGTAGTCACACGCACATGATCATCGGCAATCCTGTCTGGTTTCACTATGTTTTTGTTTACTGTGACTGGCAGTATTGTTTGTAGAAATTTTGTTTAATCTGTAGTCACGTGCTGAACTACTGTTTGGTCGTTCCTTTAAAACAACCAATGAATCAGTTAAGTTCCATCCTAAGAGAAATAGAGATTTTAAAGTTTTGTCAAAGAAACTGTTCTCTCAGGAAACTCCTAAGTATAATTTTGGAGACGCAGTGTTCGCAAAAATTTTTGGAAAAGGAAAGCCATGGATTGAAGGAAAAATTTCAGGAGTTTTAGGAGTAAGAAATTATCTTGTGCAAGTTCATAATCTTGGAAATATGTCCTGGAAGAGACACCATGACCAATTAATGCCTAGATGTACTAGTAACCTTGTTAATCCAACTAAGGATTCTTTCTCACATGTTTTTTTCTTTTAGTAGTGTAGATGGATCTTGTAACGATAATCTACCTGCAGTCTCTGAAGCTTGTGTAGAATCTTCTGATAGTGATGCACCATGTACTGTTCAAAAGAATGAGAGGGATGAATCATGTGTACCCCATACTCCAGTTATGGGGAGATCAAACAAAGTTGTTAACGCCCCCTGACAGATTGAATTTGTGAAGATTTATTTTTTATTCATGATGGATTTTTCTTGATGCTTACTGTTTAGTTTTCTGTTTTATCTTGGAGAAGGAACTGTTGTGTATTAAACCTTGCGCAAGATATTGCGCATGCTGAAGCTCTGCTTGTTTCTGGTGCATTGTGGGTTGTTGTGATTGAGCAGAAGCCCGCCAATATGGTTAGCCACGAGATGTAGCTAAATATAACCATTAAAGCCAACGGCTAGCCAGCTGTATTATTAACCCTCTACCTCGGGCCACCAAATAATAATTATGAAAGAAGTTTTCTAAACCAGCAAGTTTTCCATAAACCATGAAAATGTAAAAAGAATGAAGAGAGGAAAGAAAAAGCTTCCAAGTTTTCGAAGAGGCAAAGAAAGATTAAATGAGTGTACGCTACAATACACAGTCACTCATTTTCTATAGTTCCTTTCACCTACTAATACAGTTTTCTAATCATAATTTCAAGGTATACTATTCTAAGAAGCACTGCTTCGTCTTCGTTCTTTGCATAAGTTATTTTCTTTTATTTTTTTGTACTTTCTGAGCCTTTTAAATTAACAAGTTTTAACAATAAAACTATTTGTTTCTTAATTTATATACTATGAAATGTAAAATTTTGAATTATCAGTATTCATTTTCCCCAAAAAGTCTTTGCGATTTAGTTTCCTCCAACTCGTAGAGCTTACGACGGGCTGGTTCATTTTTGTTTCTTTTTTTGTACTTTCTAAGGAAAGCTATTTCTTAACGTTTCATATTCATTAGCGAATTAATGAATAAATTTCAAATACTAGTTTATAAACCAAACACTGGATCACTGTGGATCACCTTTCTCGATTCTTTCTTGCAGTTGCTGTGTGGGCCTATCCATCAACTACTTGTATTTATTCATTTTTATTTAAGAATTTTATTATCTGTGTCCCTTACCTTTTTATCACTTCCTTTCTCTACTCTACTTGCCCTTTCCATTCTCTCATCTCATGAATTATTGTCTGCAACAACTAACCCTTTATCTCGTAATTTCTCCTCTGCTGTCATAATCTTCTGCTCTCCTTAAAGCACATAGCAATACAGGTTCAAGTTAATGAGATGTCATTGTATGTATGATTTCATTTTAGCTTGTATTTAATGTTAAAACCACTTATATTATCAATACCGTAGCTGTATTTGAAATACCCTACTCTCTCTCTCTCTCTCTCTCTCTCTCTCTCTCTCTCTCTCTCTCTCTCTCTCTCTCTCTCTCTCTCTCTCTCTCTCTCTCTCTCTCTCAAAGCTTTATTGATCCGTTTCCATAGAATTTGGGCATTTTAATATTTTATCCATTTTAAAGGCCTACCTTTTCCTCTCAGTTTCACAATCACAATCTCTAATTGCCTCTATCTGCACAAAATCAGTATACTCACGGGTGTCATTTGGGGGTGGCTGAGGTGGGGGCACTTGGCCCCTCAAGACACTGATGGCCACCCCAAGACTTGGTTTGCCCCCCAGCTTTTGAAATAATAATAATAATAATAATAATAATAATAATAATAATAATAATAATAATAATAATAATAATAATAATAATAATATGTGGGTGGGTGTGGTACACCTGTTTGCTGTTTTATGAACTCAAAATGCTCCAAATTGCGCAAAAATTTCCAAAAATTTCTTGGGGAACCTTACAGCAGCGCCCCCCTACCCCGAGTTGATAGGGCTCGCTTCGCTTGCCACCCCACCCATACCATAAGTTCTAAACCTTTGGCGCCCATCGGCCACCCCCCAACACAAGGAAAATCTGAAATGACGCCACTGAACAGACTAACAAAGAGAGATTAGCAATTGCTATTTAACCTTTATGTAACGATACATCTATTTAACCTTTATGTAACGATACATACAGTTGAAAGTAATTGCCTTTGCCCTCCAACTCCCCTCAACCTTTAACTTCCTCCCTCTCTCTCTCTCTCTCTCTCTCTCTCTCTCTCTCTCTCTCTCTCTCTCTCTCTCTCTCTCTCATGAAATGTTTTTGACTCTTTTTTCAAGAAAACTTTGTTTACATTTCTTATTGTTGATACAATGAACTTACCACTCCTCTAATTAAATTATATCTGTCGAATTTTTTACGTTCTTTAACAATTATTAAATAGCAATTCTAAAAAGTGCCATATTGTATGAGTAAAATAAAGTAACAGACAATTCCTGATAACTATGTAACCTTATACAAGTATGTTAGGCCAGAGGTCATCAACACAAGATATTTCACAAAACTCAACCTTAACAGTACGTCCACCCGATCCCATTCGGAACTCATTTAGGTGAAGGATGAACGCCCCTAGATCAATTACTATCGATGAGGATGCATTACCCTTGGTGAAACTGACATCAGACATAAAACAAATAGATCTGATGCAAGTTATGACCCTTGATAGGTCTTTAGAGACGGAAGACTTTCACGTATGGAAATGGAAAAGAAAGAAGCATCGTTCAACAGACCATCACAAGACCAAAAGAATTTCACAAGTGGAATATTTTCATGCACGCAAAGTGCAAAGATGTAGGCGAGGAACAGAATATACGATCATTGTAGCCACACAGAATGCATTTAGTCTGTGTAAGGCGTGCTATGTAATAATACAAGTGACCGGGATAAAACTACACGGGTTAAAAACAAAAGCACTATATGAAACTAGGTAGACAGGGAAAGGATAATGTTGACAGACAAGTATGCAATGCTATTCAGGAGTAGAGATGACAGGCATCTCTACTAATAAACTGAATCTTTCAGGCCAGGAAAAGGGAGTTGTTCTCACACCAGAGTATGGAGCAAGACCTGAAGAGAGTCAAAGCGAATGAAAACTCTCCTGAAATAGTTGACAAAATACCCATGCTTGAAAGCAAGGTCCAGACAAAAGGCCAACGCACTGCACCCAGCAGCTGAGATGGGTAGTTCACGTGAACCTAGATTGTCCTCTGCAAGCGTGAATGATGTGATTACGAGGAGAGCCATATTCTAAAATAAAATATTAACAAAGTAAAACAGAAATCACGTGACAGTGGAAATGATAATCGAAAAAACCATGTAGAAATAAGTACGAAATTTACTATTAGGCATGAGAAATTTCAGGTAAGCAGATTGTGACTTATACGGTCATCTAGAAATTCCAAAAGGAGAAACTAGATCAGCAAAAAGTAAAAATTTGTTCATAGCACGATAAAAATAATTAAAGTGTGACAAAAATTTCGTTTATTACAATCAAATAAGTGATAAAGAATAAGAATGAAGATTGAAAGGGAGGTAGACAATAAGGAATCAAAATTAAAAAGAAACGAAAACGGGTTCGGCTACGAATTCAAGAGAACAATAGAAAAAAAAAGGATAACAAGTAAAGGATACACCACTTACGAGCTAAAAGGACTCATTGTCGAAAAAAGTAAGAAAGTTACGAGATCTAGTGGCAAGAATTAGAGAGAAGCACTGAGCGTGACATTTGAAAGTAATGTAGAAGACAGAACAGTAGAAATAGTCAGGAAATATCATATGCACCTGAACATCAACTAGATATGGAATAGGAAACAAGTAGCACAGTTATAAGGCCGGGAGGGAGCTGAGTGCAGGTTGTGTTATGGGGATGTGAAAGGAAGGTCCTAATAGAGATAAACCAAATAATCCAGTAACAGAAGGACTGTTACTGAAAGTGAACGCAGATGCAGAGGATCAATCTGAATGGATGTAAGAAGCGTTGAAAATTCACTTTGAAAACCAGCAAGGCACATGGACTGGAGAATATGCCAGGTGTCCTTGTGAGGTGTGCAGGAGCGACACTGAAATACATCTTCAGAATGATAATATTTTTATGGAGGAGAGACGAGGTGCCATTTGCATGGGACACAAACATCATTACCCAAGTGCATAAAAAGGCGAGAATAACTAGCCCATTTGATACTGATTGTTTACATTCCTATAACAATAACTCCCAACTTTTCTGTATTTATGATCAACCATTTATTTTGAAAATTGAAGTGGCTTATGGCAATATTCATATATCACCTTTACATGGAGAATTTCAGAAATTTCATGCTCCAACAAGACTTACAAATCGTGTTAAGTTGTGCTACAGAAATGACAATCTATGACTCATCAGATTTGCAGATGTGGGACAGAACATCTAAATCTGAACAATGGCCGAGAACAGGATGCCTGTTCCTTCAAAGCTGTTCAGTATGGTACAGAGGTACGGGATGGTGTCCTCATAGGTGAAGGAAATACTAAAAAGGAGGCCTTCACATATAACGTATAAGGATCAGGGTAATAAGAACAAAGTTTAAAATCCCCGTAACAGTTGTAGAAACATTTTACGAGGCAGCACATGAATTCCCATGAAAGATAAAGTATGACAAACTTAAATAGCGAACCTGTAAATAAAAAATTGACACCAAATGCAACAGACACAGTTTGTACAGAGAAATTGAACTAATACTTTCATCAAAAGATTTGGGAAGTGTGCTGATATTCAAAAAAGAGATAAGAAGGGAGGTACATATTACATTTGCAATGGAAAATTTTACAGGCCTCCGGCTGAAAATCTATCGCAACAATATCAAGCCAGTAATATCCTGATGACTGATGTGAAACGTGAAACTACTTAGTACCTCGCGCAAAAAACACGATTTTTAAAGAGGAGTAACAGGACCTGTGTTCGACGTAATAGCTACTTATCAATCGCTTAAATCGTCAAAGCATTGGTAAGGAGAAACAGTACGATAAAAACATATTTATTGGAGACACTTGTAAAATACAACAGTTCTTTGGTGTTGCAAAGGAGTACAACAGACTGAAAAAGTAAAACAATTTTGTTTACACCATAATATTGAAAAGACATTGGTTATCCAGGGGCCATCACAGATTCGATCTTACAAATTAATTTTTGACACACTTTCCCGCAAACATGTATGCATACCCACTGACTTACAAACAAACAGACACAAACATACACACAGACACGCACACAGACACGCACACACACATATATATGTGTGTGTATGTACGCTAAAAAGCACATACGCATTTCTGGACATCTGTGTTCACTGTCACACCCAGTCATTCAAGGTCTGTAGATTACGTATATAATATAGTCTATGTACTAATGTTTGTTTTGTCAATAAAATAAAAACAAGTCTTTTCCAAATCTAATATCAAATTAACTTTGAAAGCAACATCCTTTCTTTGCATGAATATCTTTCGTTGTCTAGGACTAACACTTTAGTAGTGCTCAATAACGATAATTTTCATGAGAAACTGACCTCAAATTAGTGTGTCATACAATATAAAGAACTTACCACGACAATATTTAAGTTATCTTGATTTGTAAAATGAAATTATATGCTACTTTTTACCTTTGAAACGTTACCATTTTTCTCGTAAATTTATATGCTACTTTTTACCTTTGAAACGTTACCATTTTTCTCGTAAAAATATATGCTACTTTTTACCTTTGAAACGTTACCATTTTTCTCGTAACTATTTCTCTCAGCGCTTTTATATGATCAACTTCTAGTTTATTCCCATGACATTCACAGATGGACGAACGGACACTACCATCCGTTTCGTACTTGCACTGAACATCATTGTAACTGACGTAGACAAGAAGATAAGCTCTTGGAAGGCAGCTTTTCATTATGAGTGCGTTGCTGAAGAGACGACCGAAGATCAGCTTGAAGGGGTTGCGATTGTTTTCGACGGAGAATGCCTCCTCCAGTTGCGTCATCCGGTCCACTAGACTCATGCGACTGATGACTTCGGACCTGTGCTGGATGGCCTGGATGTCGCTGACAGCCAGACCATTAAGGAGATTCACCACGACAAGCATGATCAAGAAAACAAATACAACCATCAGCAAATGAGTCGCAACGGGAAAAGACGACGATAAGGGAAGGTCACCATACTCCATCTCTCCGGTGGTCATAATCATCGTCTTCATCAGGGATTCCGGAAGCGTGCGGAATTTTTCGTTCACCTGGAACATCAGGTAGAAACTGAAGCCGAAGCCAAGGATGATTAGGGAAAATAAGCATATGAACTTGAAAAAGTTCCAGGCAACTTCTCTGAACATGGTGATGTACACAGCAAAAGGCCAGAGATGGCCCAAGTGAAGGACCAACTCCAAAAGAGAAAAAATCACCAGCCAAGCAGCAATAGCCATTTTGACACGCTGTGTAAATGGCACAAAAAGCAACAGAATGGCCAGGACTGATGTAATTATCTCCGTGATGTTCTTCACTTCTGAAATGTACTCTCTTGGAGTTTTCATCATAAACAGCTGAATGACTTCTCGACAGAAAAGTACCACAAGTAAAACCGCAGCAAAAGACATACGGGAGGCATCGTTTTCTAGAGCACTGTGCTCACTCTCATGTTTTTCTAAGGAACTGTGGAATATAAAAATAAATGTCAGCAGCAACGCAGTGAATATAAAGTGAATTGCAAAGTTCAGCCAGAAAAACTTTCTTATTTTCATCCATTTGAGGAATACAAAGATGTTAATAAATGGGTGATCTAAAACATCTTTGTCCTGAAACACTTTGGTTAGTGAATTCAAAAATGTCATTTCTTTGTCTTTAGAACCTTCATATCCAATGCTTTTATTCATTATTTCATAGTTGAGCTTTATGCAGTAACTCATTTTTGCTTTAACATCAACTTCTATGAAATTATTTAGAATCTGAAGCATGTCTTCCTTATCTATATACTGCATGGAACAAGCTCCAAGCACATTCGTGATGGCTGAGTTAGCACCTTCCTTCAGCAGTAAGCTGTAAGCTCTGACATCATTACAGAGAGCAGCACAATGCAATGCCGTGTTTCCATCACAATTCACATGATCTATATTAAAATGCTGTTTCTTTTTAAGAAGAATTTCTAAGCAACGGTAATAGTCAACTTCATCACAATCTTGAGGGTTTGAGTGCATCACTGACAGATGAAGAGGCGTCTCACCCATGTCGTTACACTCTGCGAAAACGTTGCCTAAATTTTCTCTCTTCACAGACTTAACTAGCATCTGTAAAATTCTGTGATAACCATACTTTGTTGCCCACAACACTGGAGGCAAGATGTTGCTGTCGTATTTCTTAATGGGACATGCTCTTTTACCTAGCAGCTCCACCACAAAATCATACAAACCACTTCTGCAGGCTAGCTGCAGCAATGTGTAGCTGCCATGATTTTCATCTAGAGTATCTGAATTCTCAACAGCAGCAAGGGTATTCTGGAAGTCGCTTAGATTCCTGTCTATAATCCCCTTCAGTAAGGCATCAGCTGAAGTTGTGTAGTTAGTGTTAAGACTAGCCTTTTCATACTTGTCTATCATGTATGACCATTCATGTTGTTCAGCTCGACAAAATGGAGAAGACTTTGATAAATCTAGTCTGTTTGCATCTATTTTTTGGTGAGCCAACAAGACATCTAGGCAGCCCTGGAAAGTGTTCTCAGACTTCCAGTTGCTTTTTGGCAAGATGTGAAGAGGTGTCTGGCCAAGACTATCCTTAACATTGGGATCAGCTCCTGCATCCAGTAGGATTTTCAAACAATCTGTGTAACCCATCATCGCCGCATAGTGAACTGGGTAGATAGTAATTACATCCTGAAATCACAGATAACAAGATTCAATTTATAATTTCAGCAAAAGTTAAATTTCTATACGAGAAGTTTAGTGAGAATTAGGAGCTGAAACATACAATTTTTACTCAAATAACAAGCTCTAGACCATTAAGAATGCATAACTGCTATTTGACAAAGGTTATTCTTTTTAACCAGGCAACAGTCGGGATATAGACCCTTTCTTATTACTGGAAAACTTTCAACTTAGATGTTCGTATAAGGAATGCCAGAGCTAACAAGGAATGCTTAGAGCCCCCCTAGACCTAATGGCAAAGAAACAAGGATGGTCAAGCCAAAGAAAGGGAACGAATGATTTTCAGAAAGTGCCGTTAGTGTCAGAGCGCAATCACACTGCAGTTAAACATGTCACAACCATACATCAGTAATTTATTACTCGCTCATCACAGACAGGTTAAATACAATTAAAAGACTTATCGGTAGTCCTAACCAGTGCTTCATATGATTATCCAGCATTGGGCAAAGATTCGTTTCCACTTACGGTCACTGGCTTATTTTCAATCTGTTTCCACTCTATGGAAAAACATGCCATAAACACTCGTCGGAAACTTATCACATACATATTACAAATAGGCTGAAAGCAAGCCAATCACTGTTGGTGGAGAACGAATCTTTGGCCAGTGCTGGGTAATTGTATGAAGCCTGGTTAGGACTACAAATAGACTGTTGACTTGTATTGAAACTGTTTGTGATGTGTGCTTGTGATAGTTTAACGACGTGTGTTTATGACAAGTTTTTCTGTAGTGAAGACACCCTTAGGTCTGAAGTGCTTCAGTGGCACCACTTTATGGAATTTGTAGAAAGGCGTGTATAAGGTTAAACTTTCAGAGATCTCAAAGGGGGTCGCAAGACGTAAGAGGTGGAGATATTTGACAGATTTTATTAATTTCTATGATCAAACAAATATAAATATTGTGTAATGCATGGCTGTGAAGATCAAGGAAATAAGTAGGTGCTAAATGTTTTGCCATTATCATAATCTTACAAACAAGTAAGGCGAGGATTTCATTACCTCTCACATTAGTATGAGGGGGAACTAAGTAAATCGGTTCACTGTATCAAGTTCGTTTATGATGCTTATGCAAAGAATTCCGTGGCTTTTTATAAAAACGTTAAGCGCTGGAAAAAGAGAAGAAAGTCTCTAGGACCCGTCCTTATATATCATGAATATTAACAATTTAACGAACGTTAATATTATATGAAGGTATAGCTTTGGAAAATGATGAACCCCGCAATCATATGGTGGTTTGGTTTCCTTTAACATATTTATTACACGAATTTAGTCACTGTACCTTCTGCACTAGTCAGATCAGCGCCAAATAATCTTTTAGGGGAATGTAATGATTGCAGGGAAAAGATCCAGCTTACTAAACGATAGGTATTTCACTGGCACTTCTGCAAGAGAGTTTTTAGACAAAACTTTGGATACCTGGTATTAAATTCCGACTGTATCTGCATGCAACTTTAAGCCTTTCGCTGACCAGGTGACTGAGGACGAAATTGCAATATTCGGTCAAACAACTATGAAAGCAGTGCCCAAAGGAATATCTTCAGAAAACGCAGAGAAAGTGGAGGACCTTGAGGAGTTGCAGAGTCTCTGTCTTCAGTGGGGTCGAGCGATTAATTGCCAAGAATCTACAGCAGAGCATATTTATTTCATCGTCTTAGAGTGAAAGGTGAGGGCTACAATAGAAATTCGCCCTTGTCCGTAAGAAAAAGAGATTTTAGGATCCTTAAATCTGAGCAAGTTTAGCACTGAAAGTACTCAGTAGGTGATTTACACAAAAAATATCCCATTATGTTTACACGTACACACATAGGATCTGAAAACGCTTATTCCAGACAAACGCAGAAGCATATCTTAAACATTTAAAACTAACTTCTTACCCTTCGAGATAGATCTTCTCGAGCGTGCGGTGGTAAATCAAGTGACTCTAAGCTGAAGACACCTTCTGCACTGTGAGTGAAACTTCCATTTATTTCCTCGGGTTTCAGGTAACCAATGATGGCCTGAAGTGTCTTTTCGTCGCCTAGAGATGAAAGAAAAGAGTTATAGTAGTTTCAGCTTAAGCATAAAAGAATTGTAAACGAGAAATTATCTCCATGTTTAGATGGAGTTGGGCTGCTAAGAAAATCAATATTCCCTGAACAACATAAAGGTTTTCATAATCCGGCACAATAACAGTGACACGGAAAAGACTTCTAGATAACTGACTGGTGGAGCAACAGTGGGGAAAATGGCCTGTTCTCACATTTTCCTAACAAAAACAAAAAAAAAAAAAACTTAATCATCTGCTGTAGGCTAATCAAGCAACTAAAAGAAAAGAAAACGTTTTGAGGATTCAGATGAGCAATAACAGGGATGTTCTTAAGGACTTGGTATTCAGAAAATGGTAAAAGGTAATCATAATGATATATACATACATACATATATATATATATATATATATATATATATATATATATATATTTATATTATATTATATTAATCTATTAACCTGTGGCAATACATTCATGTCCGGAAAAATAAAGAGTAATCAAAAGGCTTTAATTTTGTTCCACTTAAAAACAAAGGGCGTTACTTATGCCGCACCCTGTGTATATATATATATATATATATATATATATATATATATATATATATATATATATATATATATATATATATGTGTGTGTGTGTGTGTGTGTATATAATCACAAGGAAAATAAAACCACTGGATGTAAATCCTAATCGATTTCACATAGCTTGCTAAGACATCTTCAAGTGTCCTGCTGAAGATGTCTTAGCATGTGGGGCATCTGCAAAAACACATCACATCTTATTGCGATGATTTCCGCCTCATACAATCATACATATGAATACATATATATGAACTGATTAATATAGAAATTCACGTTTGAGAAACAACGGAAAATCTGCTAGTTGTTTGTACGTCTTTGTGATCAGAGAGCAACGAACAGATACCACTGATTCCTCGAACGCCATACGATCGTTGGGGTTTGGCGTGGGCAATTCAAATGAGTGCCATACATCAAAGACCCTTACTGGTTCCTTTCGATTACAAGAGACCAATCACCCGAGGTCTGTGCCCTAAGCAAGTTCAGTTTGAAAAGTTAATAGTCAGTAGGGGTTTGGTGGTCGACGGGTTGGGGCGCGTCTATAAGACAGTGATGGGCGCGTGTCACCTCAGAGTACCTTCCGACTATAATTGCATAATTAAGTAGCGTAATATTAGCAACAGGGCCCTGTGTAACAATTAAGGAAAATAGACATGTTTTACTTGTATCTTACACATTTCATTTGTACTGGTAGAACCTTTATATGACCGAGAATCAGGTCATATATATATATATATATATATATATATATATATATATATATATATATATATATATATATATATATATATATATAGAGAGAGAGAGAGAGAGAGAGAGAGAGAGAGAGAGAGAGAGAGAGAGAGAGAGAGAGATATGCAAAAAGATGTTTTTGCCTCTTACCTTGCTCCAAAGCTTCCATCATTTCCGCCCGGTAGTCGTGGTTGACGACAGTCTCAAGTAAGACGTCGGAGGAATAGTCTCCATTTGACCCTGCAAAAGAAATCTCGAAAGTTAATGGTTCATTGAATATAACAATTTGGGATGCAAAAACAATTACTTCTAAGGCTGCAGCACGGCTGCTGTCTTTCTACACTTCAAAGCCAAAACTCTGTTTCAAATAGACTGTTATACAACAATCTGCTTACAGCGCGTACGTATTTTAGTCATCCCAGCTGGTCTATATGTCAGCACGGTCCGCTGGGGGATTAGAACAACGGTCTATCGGTCCAATATTTTCTCGATACTAAAATTGCTTTTCCATGAAGATTTCTGCTTCTCTGTTCTTTCTTCTTCATTTTCTACTTCGTTGCGTACACGGAGCCGATGAAACCATCAAGAGAATTACTCCGACTCCTGAGACTTGCAATTCCTCAGCATCACTCCTTATCACAAATCTATTATTGTACTGCCGAAAGGTCTTGAAGCTACCTGAGGCATAATCTGAGGCCAATATCCTCTTGTGACTATAAAGAAAACTGCAGTTCTTCAGGTTTGACGCTTATTTGCAGGTTTGGTGATTTTTTATTGTACAGTTGGGCTCCAAACAACTGGATTGCATCTACTTAGGAATGACGTGACCTTAATTCCGACAGGAGTTCTAGGAAACGTTCACACAAATATTTAGACGGAAAGAGGACAGTAAAGATTTCTCTTACACGAATTCAGAAGAAATATAAAGCTGCAAATGAACCGAATAATGTCATGAAGAAGGAACTGTAGGAGACATGAAAAAATCAGTCTCTTGGATGAAAATACACTGACAATAACAGAAGGAATACTCCCGCAGGCTGGAAAGGGTTTAAAGCACGAGTTACTCCGGGAAAAGGTAAGTCGTCCTAAGGAGCTTTTCATTCAAAGAAAACCCTCCGAAGCTCAGGTCAAAATAATAAAAAGTAACAAAAAAACTGTGGCTCTAAAGAATGCAGATTTGAAGAGGAAAAATAAGGATATGATTCCCGCCTTAGCCAACAAGCAAAAGGATATAGATAAAGGACAATCTCGCTCTTAGAGACACAAAATATATTACAGCTCAAGAAAAAATGGAAGTCGTGGAGAGATGGCTAAAAGGGCTAACTGGGAGCCCGAAAGGCTAAGCTCCTAGGGCGCTATGGCTTTTTTTTTGTTGGGGGGGAGAACATGTTCAACGCACACCATTTTCCTCTCTTGGTTACCTAGCAACGGGACCTACGTCTTATTGTGGAATCCGAACCACATTATACCGAGAAATGAATTTCTATCACCAGAAATAAATTCCTCTAATCCTTCATTGGTCGGTCGGAGAGTCGAACGCGGGTCTAGGGGAGTGCTATCCGAGTACGGTATCGACCCATCCAATGAAGAACTAAGTATTGTGGTTAATATATACTACATATGCACTGGTAAAAAGTGCCCAGTACATTCTACATATATATTTCAGCCTAAAAACGCAATAAACCAATAAATACTTGGCTATCATGGCGAAGGTGGGTCTATTCCATCTCTAATAAATGTATCTGAATACAACAGGTAAAAGTATGTATGAGAGGGAACAGATTACACCTTTCTTCTTACCCTGGTAATTGCCTTTACCTCGCTCTGATACCCCGACCTGAGATAGTCTCGGCCGGGGATCATCACATCTTCATTTATCTTCAACTGGTTCTAAGTTTCGTGGTGATGACAAGCGTTTCCAAAATGTGAAGACATCAAGAAGTTAAGAGGGCATTATGGCTAATATATATATATATATATATATATATATATATATATATATATATATATATATATATATATATATATCTATATATGTATGTATATATATATATATATATATATA
>NC_089757.1:8893769-8903769 GCF_040412425.1 Macrobrachium rosenbergii | reverse complement strand
GAGAGATATGACGAAATACCTACTCCATACAACAATGAAGATTCTAAAAACACCCATGGTAATTGCAACAGTAACACTGCGCCAGTGATTTAAGTTAATAAAGAAAATTATCTTATTTCCACCAGATGAATCACTCGTCTCGGGGAGTGGCCAACTCGATCCCAGGTCAAAACATCTGAGCGCGTCATCTTTTTCCTACTCCTGAAACCTGTACGATTATGGAGAGATATCCAAAGATCGTAAATTTTACGAATGTGACTAATTCCCTGTCCCTGATCTACTGTTTCCTCTATTCCCAAGCTTTGGAATGTTCTTACTTCCGTTTTCAGTGACTCAGATTTCCATCGTTTAAAAAGCGGTTCTGTGGCTTCCTTCAAGGCGAGGCGCCGCTCTTCTTCTTTCTTTGGATCGGGCCACATATGGGTATCGGAATGCCTATCTGCTGGTTTTGACACTAATAAAAGAACACAAACTGTGGTGCCATTTACCCCAGAGCCGCTTACTAATAATCCGTTTTCTCAAATGCTCGTTCTACAAGGGGCATAACGTCTATAAAACGAAGCAAACAACAGCTTGACAGTTCTTTTGCTTGAGGAGCCTCTCCGAGTAGAGAAACTTAATAGCTAAATGTCAACAAACGCTAGACCGGGTTGGGCTAGGCAGGCTTTCAAAGCAAAGCGATTCTATATTAATGATTATGCTAAACGCTACTAAGTGCATGAAAAAGATTTTGGCCCGAGTGCTTACCTCGTTTAAATGTCATGTTCCTTGTTATTTCACTGTTACCGAACAAGAATCTGTTTCCGTAAGACTCCACCGCCGAAGCTCAGACAGTCAGACTGTTTCAATCTAGCTCTCTCCAAGTGAAGGAGAGGAGGAACTAAGAACAGTGTTGCCAAGTTTGGGTTTCGTCCCTTCGGCTAGGGTTAACGGGCCGCCCTAGAGCAAAATCCCGCTCTGTTGAAGCCAGCTTAAACTATTATAGGAAAAGAAGTGAAAAGTCCTTGTGTTCTTATGCTTACAGTCAGAAAGTCTCAAGGTTGTCCCTAAACGATTTAGCTGTTTTCCAACAATAATAACATTCTTGCATAATATTTTGCAAGACATCATCTTGTTAATGATAAAGAATGAAGGACAAAGTGCAATGTATTTTGTCCATTTATCTAAAACAAAACAAGTAGAAATGATGAATTTATTGCAGAAAGAATCTATTTCTTGGCTTTTGTTCTCAGCAAAATATAATGTTTATTACTTTTTATTGTGAAGTGCATGTGGTATAAGAGATAAATAAGAGTTTTAATATTTAAAATCACTAATATCCTAATCATGAAATGCAAAGTTACTAAAGAAAAATATAACAAACAGAAAACATTCTACTCCAGGATATTATTATTCCTGCTTCGTAATTTGGTAAATGCCATCTAAATCATTCATAATTTTGCTTAACTTGGAAACCATAAATTTCTTGACTATGAAGACACAGATAATAAGCAATTATGATGAAATTCTTAAAATAAAAGTGAGATAAAATGTAAATATGACCCAGTTTATGCTGTATCAAAAACTAAACGAAACCTAGCGTGGGTTTTTGAAATAATATCCATGTTGATTATGAAAGGCCAAGTTAGAATTATCTGCACTTTTAACCAAATCTAAAACAGTTTTTTCTTTAGAATTTCAAAGTCGAGTTAATGAACATTATTGAATCAAGTAATTTTGTCTTTTTTAGTGCAGTGTTAAAAAAAGCTTCCCAACGAAAAAATAACTGTGAATACATAAACATCCAAATAATTACCTGGATATGAAAGATATTCTAAAAATCTGTTTAAGGTAGTTGCAATATGATGGTAAATTCTTCAAGTGTCTGAATTCCACTCGCAAAACCTACATGTTCCCAGTTTGTTGCCAGACTTTCTCATTTCAGTAGTGCTTCCGTAAGTTCGAAATTAGATTTCATCTGAATCTTAAACTGTTAGGCAACAGAGATGCTTGGGATGAAATTGGCCCCTGTGACTTTTGACCACTTTTTAGAAGAGAGGGTCCAGTCTGGGCAATACAGAAAGAAAATTGTAACATCAGCTCCCTAATCTCTGCCCAATTCTATTAAATTCCCTCAAGTATCCATGATGTGAATTAAGTCTGGTAAACATCTTACCGATGCACCGACTGCCAGCTGGATTGATAAGATATACCGACATAATGATATTGTGGTTCATGGCAGCTGGTTTACCGTTATAAACTATTATAGGAAAAGAAGTGAAAAGTCCTTGTGTTCTTATGCTTACAGTCAGAAAGTCCCAAGGTTGTCCCCAAACGATTTAGCTGTTTTCCAACAATAATAACATTCTTGCATAATATTTTGCAAGACATCATCTTGTTAATGATAAAGAATGAAGGACAAAGTGCAATGTATTTTGTCCATTTATCTAAAACAAAACAAGTAGAAATGATGAATTTATTGCAGAAAGAATCTATTTCTTGGCTTTTGTTCTCAGCAAAATATAATGTTTATTACTTTTTATTGTGAAGTGCATGTGGTATAAGAGATAAATAAGAGTTTTAATATTTAAAATCACTAATATCCTAATCATGAAATGCAAAGTTACTAAAGAAAAATATAACAAACAGAAAACATTCTACTCCAGGATATTATTATTCCTGCTTCGTAATTTGGTAAATGCCATCTAAATCATTCATAATTTTGCTTGACTTGGAAAACATAAATTTCTTGACTATGAAGACACAGATAATAAGCAATTATGATGAAATTCTTAAAATAAAAGTGAGATAAAATGTAAATATGACCCAGTTTATGCTGTACCAAAAACTAAACGAAACCTAGCGTGGGTTTTTGAAATAATATCCATGTTGATTATGAAAGGCCAAGTTAGAATTATCTGCACTTTTAACCAAATCTAAAACAGTTTTTTCTTTAGAATTTCAAAGTCGAGTTAATGAACATTATTGAATCAAGTAATTTTGTCTTTTTTAGTGCAGTGTTAAAAAAAGCTTCCCAACGAAAAAATAACTGTGAATACATAAACATCCAAATAATTACCCGGATATGAAAGATATTCTAAAAATCTGTTTAAGGTAGTTGCAATATGATGGTAAATTCTTCAAGTGTCTGAATTCCACTCGCAGAACCTAGCCTACATGTTCCCAGTTTGTTGCCAGACTTTCTAATTTCAGTAGTGCTTCCGTAAGTTCGAAATTAGATTTCATCTGAATCTTAGACTGTTAGGCACCAGAGATATTTGGGATGAAATTTGCCCCAGTGACTTTTGGCCACTTTTTTGAAGAGAGGGTCCAGTCTGGGCAATACAGAAAGAAAATTGTAACATCAGCTCCCTAATCTCTGCCCAATTCTATTAAATTCCCTCAAGTATCCATGATGTGAATTAAGTCTGGTAAACATCTTACCGATGCACCGACTGCCAGCTGGATATGATAAGATATACCGACATAATGATATTGTGGTTCATGGTAGCTGGTTTACCGTTAATCATTCTAGTCTGGAACGTTCGTTCCTTCCAAAGATTTTATTTGCTTATCTATTGTAAATTTATAAGTTCACTTCTATTTCTGTTTTTTTTTTTTGTAAGCTTTGCCCTAATTTTTTTTTAAAATGACGCAGTCGTTGATTTTTGAAGTCTTAAAGCCTATTTCGGCTATCAATATCCGATGACGAAGCACAGGATTGCATGCTGTGCCTAAGTATACCTTAGTTTAATCAGATCACTGAGCTGATTAACAGCTCTCCTAGGGCTGGCCCGAAGGATAAGGTTCTACAGCTGATCGTATGAATTCAATTAGAAGTAGGCTGCAAGTGAATGGGCAGATGTTTCACGTCACCACTCAGAATTTAAGACCCAACGTATACGTGACTGAATCATGTTCAGTACAACTCTACATGATGAAAACTGTGCACTTTATCGATAAATTTCGGTTATATATATATATATATATATATATATATATATATATATATATATATATATATATATATATATATATATATATATATATATATATTAAAAAACTCCCTACGTTTTTGTGAATATTATCGGAGCATCCATACGATTCAGAAAATTCGCAAATTTCCCTACGTGTAAGGATTTATCCCTACGGATGTCAACACTGACACGGGTCCGTGGTTCCCATAACCCCGAAGAAACGCCTACCGACCTTGAGACGCTCCTCCCTTCTGACGTCATCCGAGAAACGTCAACAATAGCTGAACGAAGCTCATTAACCGCGCAGCCCCTCGGTGTGTGGAGGGTGTGCCTCCTTATGTGGAGTTGTGTAGGCCCACAGCACAATCATTTTTAAAAAATGTTTTATTTAGATCTTGAAAGTAATACCTTTGCGTATTCTTGTCATCAAAGGTGACCATAAGGTTAGTTTTGACTTATTTAGCTACTTTGTAACCAGTGTGATTTGATTAAGAGTTCCATAATCTGCATTATTAGCCGTATATTTCCGTAAGATTTCGTTTCTAGTAAGGCTAATACCTATTAAAATGTAAGGTTGCATGTAAATGAACAATCCTAATGTATATGTTACTACTGACTTCTATAAAGACGATGAAAGTGAAGTTCTCTATTACAGGTCGGAAATAGCACTGGATAAAGCTCACCTCTTCCAAGTAATCTGACGTTGCCATTCATAAGCTAAGCATCTCCACCGGGCTACATTGGCGCCCACCTGAGGTACAGCATTTCCAGGTGAAGAGATCGTGTAAAGTATCAGAAATAAGTCCTTCCATGCGAGGACTTTTCAGAAAAGGTGATGTCACTTGAAGGACCTTGAAGTGGTGACGTCAGACGAATGATCTTGAACTAGTGACAACGTTCGCAAGATGCTGAACCGTTCTATGGAGAATCGTGAAACAGTGACGTCACCGCGAGGGGCTCCTTGGAATCAGTCTCAGGTTTCTCTTATTACACCTTTTTCGTCTGGCAGCGCTAGCAACGTTGCAGCCACAGTCGCCCAAGCGGAAGTGGTAACAGAATTACTTGAAAACATATTTTGGAATTGCGACGAATTATGCACGACGGGCTGTACAGTATTTTGCGATTTCATCACAAATTCCAGTGGTCTTGTGATGATCTCTGCCGATTTTTCAAAAAACGTCAGCCAGATGTTTATCAAGACAGATTTTTCTCTTCCCTTATCTTTTCAATAAACAATATTATTTAGTAGGATTCACACTGGGTTATTGACTCACCAGATCAACTCTTATATTCCAAGTAACAAATATTAACTAATCATTGAAAAAAAGTTGTTTTCGCAGTCAGTATGTGAGTGTGAATAAAACACTTCTGCATGAATACTTAATTCTGTACTATTTTAAGATAACTTTACAGGTGGTTGTACGAAGACAGTAAGACAAAACAGGGTATATAAAATTCATAATAACTAAGAACAAAGTTTTTACTGTGAGATGATCACAAGATCCTGATGCTCCCCAACATTCCGTAAGGCCATAAATGTCATGGATGTAATTTTGGAATGCAGGGGGCGACCAATTTTCGACATGATCCTCTTAATGTGTTAATAAACAGGAGTCTTTTCCGGCTAAGGAATTCCTCTATGTGTGACCAAGAGATCGACTTTGGAATATAAGTTAGAAAAAAATGGGATCCTATCGGAGGTATATTTCGTGAATATTCAAGATGACTGCTTCAGATATTTGAAGCTTTTTTTCAAAGTTACGTAGATGATTGTATGAACTGGAACGTCAGTGAATCCGTTGCCATCGTTTATCGAAGCGATGTTCATTTTAGAGTTTTTTTTATGCTAATGACCTTTGCAGACAATTGTAAAGAATGATTCTCACGTGTGTGATTAAACTGAGGTGCATTTAACGCCTTCATTACTGAGCATAAAGACAAGGACCTCTATGATTTATTAGCTTTAAGGGTTGTAATAACCGATACCTTGCAAGCTACACAAGGTAACCTCTTGTTATTCTGAGCTCTGCTATTTGCCTCCAATAGCCATTTCCCTCACCTTTTCAGAATGTTCCTAGGGGCTTCATTTGCGCAGGGGGAGGAAGGAAGGGAAGCCACTGGGTGACACTCTGGCCACAGGGGCTATGGTTCATTTTTTTCTCGTACCATGGCCAGACATGATGCTTTCAACCACAATGATATACC
Source organism: Macrobrachium rosenbergii (assembly GCF_040412425.1). Classification (NCBI taxonomy): domain Eukaryota; kingdom Metazoa; phylum Arthropoda; class Malacostraca; order Decapoda; family Palaemonidae; genus Macrobrachium; species Macrobrachium rosenbergii. The sequence goes on along the minus strand of NC_089757.1, from coordinate 8,897,608 downwards.
TTTTCTGATATCTATTTAATGGAAGCTTTAAAACAGTATTGCTGGTTCATTCGTGTCCCTGGAAATTCGGATATAGATTTAACAAACTGACTTACTGATCTGATTTTACAAAACACCGTCCACACAATCACGGCTATAAACTGCAAGCCTGAGCAAAGTGGCTGATGTTTGAGTGCCACGAACACATTCTATCAAGTGCTCAGTTATGGAATTATCATGTGAAAAGATCCTTAAGCAGGTACCGATATGTCGACCAGGAATTAAACCACATCGGCATGCATGACGATACGTTGGGTATCTATAAACAATAATGAACTCGTGCCGTGTATAAATGTGGAACTTCAGTGCCAAACCTAAGCCAGCATCGCGGATCAGTGGGAAACTTGTATTTTACCGGGGACTGCATTTAGCAAAGTCGTTGCTGAGTTACAGCGGGTACTGAGAGAATGAACCAGACAGGAATCAGCACCTACTGCACCCCACGTAGGAGAGTTCCTCAAGATTTCCTCCCCTCCAAAACTCGATGTCTTCTTTGAGGATGGGAAACATTATGGCTTCTTTCACAATTCTCAAATGAGAACTATTGTAGGACTTCCATTATAGGCAGTTGCTGGATAAACAGACAGCCTGAGTTCTACATAAGATGGCTTCATATGACAAGTTTAATAAACCCCCAAGGCATACCTGCTGTAATTTATAGCCTTAATAAAATTTACATCGCTCCCACTGCTTGAGTGAAGGTCCATTCCTTCGGAAGGGCACTAAGTGGAAACAAGATTCCCTGATGCTGTTTCAGATCACGAAGAAGATTCAGGAAATATTGAACAAATAGCAAACCACTTTGTGATCTTTCATCCGTGATGATTCAACGGAAATGTGAGGAGACAGTTAGTTGAAGGACAATTTTATTAAACATCACACTCGGTCATTCTGTTGCCAAGGATGTTTGTTTTCCAACTCCATGCAGATAATAATAATAATAGCAATATTTAACAACAACAACAATAATAATAATAATAATAATAATAATAATAATAATAATAATAATAATAATAATAATAATAATAATAATGATATATCATGTTGCACTGTAACTCATATAGAAATGGAAACATGAAACCCCCAATATTCTATACGTGTTGTAACTCAGTGACTAGAGTTAAAAATGATAAGTTATAGGAACTTTCTAAAGTTTGTAAGTTCTGAACAGTCTCCTGAAAGCTTACAGGTTTATATTTGACTCAGACTATTACATTATGCTGCGATGATTCAAAGACAAATTTTATTTTCTAATAATAATAATAATAATAATAATAATAATAATAATAATAATAATAATAATAATAATAATAATAATAATAATAATTCTTTTATGGAACTGTTATTAAAAAAATGTTCCTATTAAACGCCCTCATGATTGTCTTAATTACAATTAGAAAATTTTAATTTCAGTCTCAATTGAACAAGCAGACGAAAACTAAGGTGAATGTCTATCAACATGCAATGTTAATATAAAATATACGAATTCCAATCCTTTCAACTTTCTCCTGTGTTATTTTATTCCGGTTAAAACGATCTCGAGTTCTTGATATTCTTTATTTCTTATTTACATTACTTGATCACTCGAACAGCCCGTAAGACTTGTCAATCACTCTAAGGGTTCCTCCGAAACCTACAATAATGAGGGAATCCTCCTGTGATTAATATTCAACATTTTCTTTACGAGGGGAATATGTAAATTTTATATCATGATACATTGTGCATAATTAACACCCGCATATCAAATCATTTTAATGATAGGGGCAGTGTGTTACTAAACTGATATTGGCTTAAAAAATATCAGCAATGAGGATTTGGAAAGAACCTAGTAGCTACGTGAGATTTGATTATGCATTTTATTAATAGGGCCCGGTTCATTAACAAAGTAATATTTCTTGGTTATCTGTTAACTAAGAAAATACTTGCTTAATAAGAGAGTCACTCGCTTGTGGCGGTTCCAGTTTAGTAGAATATAATTTTCTCAGTTATTTTATTACTAATGCACATTGCTTTACTAAAGCGATATTTCAAAGTAAAATTTCTCAATAAATTCATTTGTAGACGATCGTTTTAGTGAAACGCCATCCCATCAGGAATTCGGACATCACACGAAAAACCCTGTCATTCGAGACGAAGCGTCGTCGACTCCATCAAGAACATGAAACGCCATCCCCCAGTCATCCAGACTTCATTTAAAGGCTTCAGACTTACGTTTGAAGGCTGCATCCTTCGGCATGGACATCGTTTACTCCATTAGGAATCTAATGCTGGGAAAGTGAGGGACAGCAACTGTGCTCCATCGGGTAGTGTCACGAACAATCATCCGGCGAGCTCACTCCCCGTTCGGAGCTTTAAGAGCTGATTGCTCTGCTTCTAAGGGGAGAGTTGGTTTTGCTTTTGTTATACCATTGCGTAAATTTCACAAGTGTTTGCTCTGCGTCGGGATAAGCAATTCTCAATATACTGTGAATTCGTTATGAAGGGATATTTGAGGCTTAATATTTTTTGACTATGAAAAGGTCACGTGTAACGTACCAATCGGCTATCCATGGTGGAGGTGGGTTGATATCGATTTTAAGTGCAAACACCTGCATTCGACATGTGTAAGGCAGAAAACGCAAACACCTGCATTCGACATATGTAAGGCAGAAAGCGCAAACACCTGCATTCGACATATGTAAGGCAGAAAGCGCAAACACCTGCATTCGACATATGTAAGGCAGAAAGGGCAAACACCTGCATTCGACATATGTAAGGCAGAAAGGGCAAACACCTGCATTCGACATATGTAAGGCAGAAAGGGCAAACGCCTGCATTCGACATATGTAAGGCAGAAAACGCAAACACCTGCCTTCGACATATGTAAGGCAGAAAACGCAAACACCTGTATTCGACATGTGTAAGGCAGAAAACGCAAACACCTGCATTCGACATATGTAAGGCAGAAAACGCAAACACCTGCATTCGACATATGTAAGGCAGAAAGCGCAAACACCTGCATTCGACATATGTAAGGCAGAAAACGCAAACACCTGCATTCGACATATGTAAGGCAGAAAAGGCAAACACCTGCATTTGACATATGTAAGGCAGAATCGGTATCAACTTGTACCTCTCTCGATAGCAGAACGGTTACCTTCACTGAAATAGTTGGTATGCACTGCCGGCCGTTCGAATCTCTCATGTGCCGAGTAGTTTATCTGTTATAATTCCCTCCTTCATATCCCCGAGGTGCAGCGAACTAGATATTAAACGACAGTTTATATATATATATATATATATATATATATATATATATATATATATATATATATATATATATATATATATATATATATATATATATATATATATATATTGTAACGACCAGTGGGCCGTTATGCAGGTTCTTTAACATACTCAGGACGGGGCTGTCATGACTGACGGCAGATGCAACAAACAAAGGAGGAGAAAACAACAAAAACAATAAAATGAGCTTAATATTGATTTATTAAGGCAAGTATTTACAAGTGAGTCAGGTCTGGTAAAAAGATAAAAACCATAGGTACAAAAAAAAGCCAAAAGGCAGCACTAAACAAAATCAAGTTAAATAAACAATTAACTTTATAAACAAAAAGTAGCTAAAAAAAAAAAGGCAAAAATAAACAACAGCAGGCAGAAAAAAAAAAAAAAAAAAAAACAAACATACGTCCTCCATCGGGGCACCAAGACAGCCCTCAGCTGTGCAACAGGGACAAAAACCCATCAACCAGAAAACCCCGATGGAGACGTCAGGACAGCCTCACACTGTCATCAAAGAT